>NW_025282455.1:0-1185 GCF_018294505.1 Triticum aestivum
GTTGGCGGCCATGTCGAGACGTTGTTTGGTATGGACGGTCGTGGCCTGCGCAGTGAGGAGGTGGCCGGAGAATAGCGGCGGCGCCGGCGGGGGGCGGGGCGGGGAGAGGGGGTGGAGGCGTTGGAAGCGAAGGGACTGCTAGTGTCCCTGACAGGCGGGCCATGGGAGGACAAGGGCGTGCGGCGAGCCCATCCGTGCGATGTCCGTTTGACCCCAAACTCGACGCAAGTTTGGGCCGGGGATGGATCGAAAACGGACGGAATCCGGACATTTGTCCGTTTGGAGCCGCGCTATTCGTTCGTTCTACCCCAAACGGACGCACCCGGACAAGATGGGGTCGCGCGGTGGAGTTGGCGTGACTGCTGACTTGCTGACTGTGTTTTGGAACTGTTCTTTTGACGATTTAGTGCTGCATAATGCTTATTCCAATGAATAAGATGGGCACACTTCTCAAAATCAGACTTTGACCATAAATTATATGAATAATATATATTGTTGTGACTTAAAAAGTAATTTTTATTACCACATATAATCCACATTTAGTTGGTCTAATTTATGATCAAACATAAATCCATTGAAATGGGGGAGTATAAAATAGCCATCGAAGTTTAGAGGGATGTTTGTTTTTTATCCTCCTAAAAGCGTCAAAATAGATAATGGAGCTACTTGGACAAACGGTGCTATATATCACAATCCCAGGTTTTGGCCTGCCCTTGGCTTCGATAATTTCTCTAGATACCACTCGACCGGATTAACTTACCAGCTGGAATGGAGCCAGAACTATAAGACTAAAAATCATAGGATAGATAGATACATACAGTACTACATATTGGAAGATCTAGGATCCATTTCAATTGCGTTGTGTCATCCAGCCAACCAACCCGTGCCAAATTTTGGTGGAGAAAAGGACCTGCAAGGCTCCAACGCCTCGTCAAACATTTGGTTGTGTAAACAGGATGAGGTAACCAAGCTTGGGAGAGCCAAATAATTGGATCTCAGTCAAACAGAACTATCACTTTCATCAACGCCAAAATATTTTGTCAGGCACTTTGAGGCTCTGATCCAAACTTGGCCCGAGATAGTTAATTCAAAATCTGATTTACGAGACACTATCAAAGATCAAGTTTTTTATCTAGTCTTTGATGTTTGTATATCTATTACTACCTTCGTCCTGGTTTATTAGCC
>NW_025282456.1:0-1185 GCF_018294505.1 Triticum aestivum
AAAGATTCAAGACAAAAGTTTAATATTGACATAAAAACAATAATACTTCAAGCATACTAACAAAGCAATCATGTCTTCTCAAAATAACATGGCCAAAGAAAGTTATCCCTACAAAATCATATAGTCTGGCTATGCTCTATCTTCATCACACAAAGTATTTAAATCATGCACAACCCCGATGACAAGCCAAGCAATTGTTTCATACTTTTGATGTTTTCAAACTTTTTCAATCTTCACGCAATACATGAGCGTGAGCCATGGATATAGCACTATAGGTGCAATAGAATGGTGGTTGTGGAGTAGACAAAAAAGAGGGAAGATAGTCTCACATCAACTAGGCGTATCAACGGGCTATGGAGATGCCCATCAATAGATATCAATGTGAGTGAGTAGGTATTGCCATGCAACGGATGCACTAGAGCTATAAGTGTATGAAAGCTCAACAAAAGAAACTAAGTGGGTGTGCATCCAACTCCCTTGCTCACGAAGACCTAGGGCATTTTGAGGGAGCCCATCATTGGAATATACAAGTCAAGTTGTATAATGTAAAATTCCCACTAGTATATGAAAGTGAAAACATAGGAGACTCTCTATCATGAAGATCATGGTGCTACTTTGAAGCACAAGTGTGGTAAAAGGATAGTAACATTGTCCCTTCTCTCTTTTTCTCTCATTTTTTTATTATTTGGGCCTTTTGCTCTTCTTCTTTTTTTGGTTCCCCTTTTTTCGTCCGGAGTTTCATCCCGATTTGTGGGGGAATCATAGTCTCCATCATCCTTTCGTCACATGGGACAATGTTCTAATAATGATGATCATCACACTTTTATTTACTTACAACTCAAGAATTACAACTTGATACTTAGAACAAAATATGACTCTATGTGAATGCCTCTGGCGGTGTACCGGGATGTGCAATGACTCATGAGTGACATGTATGAAAGAATTATAAAGGTGGCTTTGCCACAAACACAATGTCAACTACATGATCATGCAAAGCAATATGACAATGATGAAACGTGTCATAACAAACAGAACGGTGGTAAGTTGCATGGCAATATATCTCGGAATGGCTATGGAAATGCCATAATAGGTAGGTATGGTGGCTGGTTTGTGGAAGGTATATGGTGGTTTTATGGTACCGGCAAAAGTTGCGCGGTACTAGAGAGGCTAGCAATGGTGGAAGGG
>NW_025282457.1:0-1185 GCF_018294505.1 Triticum aestivum
ATCTATCTCTATAGATCTTAATGCCTAATATGTAAGCAGCTTCACCGAGGTCTTTCATTGAAAAACTTTTATTCAAGTATCCCTTTATGCTATCCAGAAATTCTATATCATTTCCAATCAGTAATATGTCATCCACATATAATATCAGAAATGCTACAGAGCTCCCACTCACTTTCTTGTAAATACAGGCTTCTCCGAAAGTCTGTATAAAACCAAATGCTTTGATCACACTATCAAAACGTTTATTCCAACTCCGAGAGGCTTGCACCAGTCCATAAATGGATCGCTGGAGCTTGCACACTTTGTTAGCTTCCTTTGGATCGACAAAACCTTCTGGTTGCATCATATACAACTCTTCTTCCAGGAATCCATTCAGGAATGCAGTTTTGACATCCATTTGCCAAATTTCATAATCATAAAATGCGGCAATTGCTAACATGATTCGGACGGACTTAAGCATCGCTACGGGTGAGAAGGTCTCATCATAGTCAATTCCTTGAACTTGTCGAAAACTTTTTGCGACAAGTCGAGCTTTGTAGACAGTAACATTACCATCAGCGTCAGTCTTCTTCTTAAAGATCCATTTATTCTCAATTGCTTGCCGATCATCGGGCAAGTCAACCAAAGTCCATACTTTGTTCTCATACATGGATCCCATCTCAGATTTCATGGCTTCAAGCCACTTTGCGGAATATGGGCTCACCATCGCTTCTTCATAGTTCGTAGGTTCATCATGATCTAGTAGCATGACTTCCAGAACAGGATTTCCGTACCACTCTGGCGCGGATCTTACTCTGGTTGATCTACGTGGTTCAGTAGTATCTTGATCTGAAGTTTCATGATCATTATCATTGGCTTCCTCACTAACCGGTGTAGGTGTCACTGAAACAGTTTTCTGTGATGAACTACTCTCCAGTAAGGGAGCAGGTACAGTTACCTCGTCAAGTTCTACTTTCCTCCCACTCACTTCTTTCGAGAGAAACTCCTTCTCTAGAAATGATCCATTCTTAGCAACGAATGTTTTGCCTTCGGATCTGTGATAGAAGGTGTACCCAACAGTTTCCTTTGGGTATCCTATGAATACACATTTCTCCGATTTGGGTTCGAGCTTATCAGGTTGAAGCTTTTTCACATAAGCATCGCAGCCCCAAACTTTAAGAAACGACAACTTTGGTTTCTTGCCAA
>NW_025282458.1:0-1185 GCF_018294505.1 Triticum aestivum
TCCTTCTTGCAAAAATCTTTTTCTACAGTTGAAAGGACCCTTTACTTATTTATACAAATAACATGTAAGATTTTATCTCTTCTGATTAAAACATGAACAATAAAATCTAGAATATCTCCTTATTTGCAAGAATCTAATGCAATTTCAAGCATGTCCAATACACTCGTAATAATTTTCTTTTTCTGACTCAAAGATTAAGAAGTAATGTATATGATAGCATGAGGCCGAAGGAATCAAATGTTGGCGCCGCCGCTTCTCGCAGCGCCGCTCTTCTTCTTGCTCACAAAACTCTCACTTGTAGTTTCTCTCAAGAACACACACGCGCCAAGGAAGACACCAGCACCAGCTTTGCCAAGAGCTCTCCTCCTTGGTCACACAAACACTACATTTTTGCCCAGCCCTCTCGGCTCAACTTCCGTCGATTAGTACAAGGGGTTTTATACCCATTATAGCACAGGCGCACGCACACCACTAGCATCGACCCACTAACTAACTAGACGCTAACTACATGTAACTAATTCCTACATGCACGTCCAGCCCTTATCCACTCAACGGATCACAACTAACTAGATGCCCCACGTCCGCCGGTCGTGTGGTTCTCCGCAACAGCATAGCCACACGTCTGCTAACGCACGCGCTAAGTCAAGATTATGGCTAATATCAAACACGATGTTGCACTGTTGCATGATTAAAAATATCCATTGATTTGTGGAGGTGGCCAGCTTGTAAATACATCTGGATAATGAGACAAACAGTCCACTCACGGCCTAGTTATCATCCAGCAAGAGCAGCAACGATTCACGTAATTCGCCTTGGCCGCCCATATGAGGATCTGCAAGTATGGGTTGAGGAGCAGCATCAATCAGAAAGAGCCAGCATGAACAAATTCGCTGCAATCTCACATGCCTGTATAAACAGATCAGACTTGAACTTGAGGACAAATTTTTTAAAACCAAAAAATCTTGTGTTAGTATTGCTGAACAGCACATGCACATACATGAAGGCTGCTCCTTGATTGATTTCTATGGTTGGATGCACATGTAAAAAAGACAAAGATGCTTGTCGAAGAACAATTCACAGGTACATAGAAAACCCAGATCCGACGAATGTGGCTGGACGTGGGCGAAGACAGTTTGGTTCTGTATATCTTCAAACCAAACAACTCTGTATTCTTATTTTCAAGTA
>NW_025282459.1:0-1185 GCF_018294505.1 Triticum aestivum
CCACATGTCAGGGTTGACTCAGTCAACCCCTGTTGACTGCTGACGTCAGCATGACATCATGCTGACGTCATAAATACATTTTTTTCGAATTAATTAAATAAATAATTAAATTCCAAAATTGTTAAAATCTTTTAAAAATCATATCTTTTAATCCGTAACTCGGATTAAAATATTTTCAACATGAAAGTTGCTCAGAACGACGAGACGAATCCGGATACGCAGTCCGTTCCTCCGCCACACACCCCTAACCTATCGAACTCGCAACTTTCCCCTCCGGCTCCTCTGCCCGAAAACGCGAAACACCGGGAATACTTCCCGGATGTTTCCCCCCTTAACCGGTACCACCTCATACCACGTTAGGGCACACCTAGCACCGCTCATTGTCACGTCACGCATCGTCGTGTTTATGTTTGCATTGTATTCATTGTTTCTTCCCCCTCTTATCTCCGGTAGACTACGAGACCGACGCTGCTGCTGACCAGTTCGACTACGGAGTTGACGACCCCTCTCTCTTGCCAGAGCAACCAGGCAAGCCCCCCCTTTGATCACCAGATATTGCCTATTCTTCTCTATACTGCTTGCATTAGAGTAGTGTAGCATGTTACTGCTTTCCGTTAATCCTATTCTGATGCATAGCCTGTCATTGCTGCTACAGTCATTGATACCTTACCCGCAATCCTAAATGCTTAGTATAGGATGCTAGTTTATCATCATTGGCCCTACATTCTTGTCAGTCTGCCTTGCTATACTATCGGGCCGTGATCACTTGGGAGGTGATCACGGGTATATACTATACATACATACATACTATACAGATGGTGACTAAAGTCGGGTCAGCTCATTGAGTACCCGCAGGTGATTCTGACGAGGGGGCTGAAAGGACAGGTGGCTCCATCCCGGTAGAGGTGGGCCTGGGTTCCTGACGGCCCTCGACTGTTACTTTGTGGCGGAGCAGCAGGGCAGGTTGAGACCACCTAGGAGACAGGTGGGCCTGGCCCTGTTCGGCGTTCGCGGATACTTAACACGCTTAACGAGATCTTGGTATTTGATCTGAGTCGGCTACGAGCCTATACGCACTAACCATCTACGTGGGAGTAGTTATGGGTATCCCGACGTCATGGTATCAGCCGAAGCACTTCAGACGTCAGCGACGGAGCGGCGCGCGCCGGATTGGACTGGAACGCC
>NW_025282460.1:0-1185 GCF_018294505.1 Triticum aestivum
CCTCTCCTACCCACACACTCACTTTCTCCCCACTTCATTCTCTCCACCTCCTCCTTGTCTCAGGTGCCTCCTCTTTTTCACCTCATTTCCACCATAGATTCATTCAAATTAAGTGGTTAAATTACCTTGTTTTAATAGGTAAGTAAGGGGGGAAGCTATATTTAGGTTGTTCTCCTTACAACAATGTGCACATGCACTTTTTACGGCCTAGCTAGATCTATGTATGTTCGTGGTGTTGCATATGTTTGTGGTGTTGCATATGTGTTTGTGTTTGGAGGTGTACCGGTATTTGATATGCGATAGTTGCCAATATTTTGCCGGAATGTTGATTCATTTCCGTTTCGGCGAGAATTTTGGCATTAAGCATTCTTTTTGGTCCTATTTTTAGGGAAAGTCATGCCAAATTTTTGTTTGGTTCTAAAATATCATTTTGCTCTACCCCGCAGGCGACCATGGTCCGCACGATGACCGAAGGCATCGTGAATAGGTTTTTGAGGTCCGCGAAGGCCGAGATGCTTCAAAAGAACGAGACGGAGATAAGATGTCCGTGTCGAAGATGCAAGCTGAAGAGCCTTATTGCGGACCCGGATTCCGGGCAGGTGCGGGACCACCTGCTGTTGTGTGGTTTCATGGATGGCTATCGGTGGCAAGGTGATGAAGATGACTACGAAGTCGTCCATGCGGGCCGGGCAAGAAATGAGGAAGGGCAGCAAGACAACCACCGCGGCTCGGGCGGGCGAGAAGACGAAGAATCCCCAGGAGATGATCACGACTATGATGCTGTACACAGTCATCATGTAGAAGATGCAGGACATGATGATGAGGAAGATGCCGGAGCAGGCGACGGGCATGATCATGAAGATGATGATGCCGGCGGAGCAGACGACGCTGGACCATCGATGGGCTGGGTGCAGGACCCTCATATTCAAGAGCTGCTTCTCAAGCAGACGGATAACGCAAGAGCTGCCGCCCGAGAGAAAGCCAAGATGGATCAACTTGAGTTAGACGCGGTTACTCCATTGTATGAAGGATGCAGGCCCGAGGATACCCGCCTGAAAGTAACGCTCATGGCCCTGGAGATGAAGGTAAAACACAAAATGACCGACGCATGCTTCGACGAGAACATGTCATTCTGGCACGAACGTCTTCCCAAGGGGAACAAGTGCCCGACCAGTTTGGAGGAGG
>NW_025282461.1:0-1185 GCF_018294505.1 Triticum aestivum
GATCGACTCTAGCCTTAGTATTATCCTTTGACTTCCCATCTATGCCGAACAATGTACCAAAAAGTGCCTCGGCGATATTCTTCTCAGTGTGCATCACGTCGATGTTGTGTGGGCAAAGGAGGTCTTTGAAGTAAGGCAGATCCCATAAGCATGTTTTGTGAGTCCAGGCGTGCTTAGAATTATACCCCTTGAAGTACCCTGGACGCTCGGGATCTGGCTCGAGAGCGTTTAACTGATCCAGGGTCTGTTGGCCTGTCAATGCATGTGGTGCAGAGTTTTTGACAACTCTACCTCTGATGAAGTTCTTCTTGTCTTTCCTGAACTTATGGTGAGGATTCAGGAACTCTCTATGCATGTCGAAGCAAGAAAACTTGCGACCGGCCTGAAGCCAACGAAACTCAAGAGCTCCCTTGCATGTGGGGCACGGGAACCTTCCATGCACACACCAGCCAATGAATAGCGCATACGCCGGCAAGTCATGCGTCGAGTACATGTACCAGACACGCATTATGAAGTTCCGTTTGCTATAGGCATCGTATGTCTTGAACCCATTATCCCAGGCTTCTTGCAATTCGTCCTTAAGCGGTTGCATGTACACATTCATATTTTTCCCCGGATAGTTGGGCCCTGGAATTATCAACGTCAGGAAAATGTTCTTTCTTTGCATAATCTGTCTGGGGGGAGATTGAGTGGAAAGACAAATACATGCCAACAACTGTATTGGGCTGCCGTCATACCAAACACACTGAACCCATCCGTGCTGATGCCGACTCGAGGATGCCTCGGATCTGCCGCTTTGTCACCATGTAATTCATCAAACTTTTTCCACGCAACACCATCCGATGTGTGTACAATCATCAGATTCCCATCTGCATCTAGTTCGGTTCTTTTGCCCGTTTTGTGCCATGTCATCTGTCTGGCCGTCTCTTCGACCATGAAAAGACGTTGAAGTCTTGGTACGATTGGCATATACCGAAGAACACTAACGGGGATTTTGGTCTGTGTCTTCTCACCCATACCGTTGTCTACCACAACATACCTGGAAGACTTGCAAATGGGACAACAGTTCAAGTCCGCATAGTCAAGCCTAAACAAGACACATCCTTTCTCACAGGCATGTATCTTATCATAGGGCATCTTCAGTGCACGGAGGATTTTGTCCGACTGGTACAGGTTTGCAGGCAT
>NW_025282462.1:0-1185 GCF_018294505.1 Triticum aestivum
TACCCGAATCACTCGGAACCTTTCCGAAGTCCGAATATAGTCGTCCAATATATCGATTTTTACGTCTCGACCATTTTGAGACTCCTCGTCATATCCCCGATCTCATCCGGGACTCCGGACTCCTTCGGTACATAAAAACTCAATAAAACTGTCATCGTAACATTAAGCGTGTGGACCCTACGGGTTCGAGAACTATGTAGACATGACTGAGACACGTCTCCGGTCAATAACCAATAGCGGGACCTGGATGCCCATATTGGCTCCCACATATTCTACGAAGATCTTTATCGGTCAGACCGCATAACAACATACGTTGTTCCCTTTGTCACTGGTATGTTACTTGCCCGAGATTTGATCGTCGGTATCTCGATACCTAGTTCAATCTCGTTACCGGCAAGTCTCTTTACTCGTTCTGTAACACATCATCCCGCAACTAACTCATTAGTCACAATGCTTGCAAGGCTTATAGTGATGTGCATTACCGAGTGGGCCTAGAGATACCTCTCCGACAATTGGAGTGGCAAATCCTAATCTCGAAATACGCCAACCCAACAAGTACCTTTGGAGACACCTGTAGAGCACCTTTATAATCACTCATTTACGTTGTGACGTTTGGTAGCACACAAAGTGTTCCTCCGGTAAACGGGAGTTGCATAATCTCATAGTCATAGGAACATGTATAAGTCATGAAGAAAGCAATAGCAACATATTAAACGATCGAGTACTAAGCTAACGGAATGGGTCAAGTCAATCACGTCATTCTCCTAATGAGGTGATCTCGTTTAATCAAATGACAACTTATGTCTATGGCTAGGAAACATAACCATCTTTTATTAACGAGCTAGTCAAGTAGAGGCATACTAGTGACACTCTGTTTGTCTATGTATTCACACATATATTATGTTTCCGGTTAATACAATTCTAGCATGAATAATAAACATTTATCATGATATAAGGAAATATATAATACTTTATTATTGCCTCTAGGGCATATTTCCTTCAGTTCCCATGCAGCTGCCAGCCCATCAACTAGGCGAGCACCTGCGTGGCGATGTGCGGCCTCTAGGCCAACTCAGCAAGCACCTGCGTGGTGGCATGCAGATCTTCGTGAAGACTCTGCCACCGCACCAACTCAGCAGCCAGCCAGCCAGCATGGCACTACACGCCTCGCCAGTTCGGAAGCGC
>NW_025282463.1:0-1185 GCF_018294505.1 Triticum aestivum
GGACTCTTCCTTTAGGGTTTCCCCAGGCGCATGGGCCTCTTGGGGCTGGTGCCCTTGGCCCATGTAGGCCAAGGCGCACCCCCTACAGCCCATGTGGCCCCCCGGGGCAGGTTGCCCCACCCGGTGGGCCCCCGGGACCCTTCCGGTGGTCCCGGTACAATACCGATGACCCCGAAACTTGTCCCGATGGCTGAAACAGGACTTCCTATATATAAATCTTTACCTCCGGACCATTTCGGAACTCCTCGTGACGTCCGGGATCTCATCCGGGACTCCGAACAACATTCGGTAACCACATACAAGCTTCCTTTATAACCCTAGCGTCATCGAACCTTAAGTGTGTAGACCCTACGGGTTTGGGAGACATGCAGACATGACCGAGATGTTCTCCGGTCAATAACCAACAGCGGGATCTGGATACCCATGATGGCTCCCACATGTTCCACGAAGATCTCATCGGATGAAACACGATGTCAAGGACTTAATCAATCCCGTATTCAATTCCCTTTGTCTAGCGGTATTTTACTTGCCCGAGATTCGATCGTCGGTATCCAATACCTTGTTCAATCTCGTTATCGGCAAGTCACTTTACTCGTTCCGTAACACATCATCCCGTGATCAAATCCTTGGTCACATTGCGCATATGATGATGTCCTACCGAGTGGGCCCAGAGATACCTCTCCGTTTACACGGAGTGACAAATCCCAGTCTTGATCCGCATAAAACAATAGATACTTTCGGAGATACCTGTAGTGCACCTTTATAGTCACCCAGTTACGTTGTGACGTTTGATACACCCAAAGCACTCCTACGGTATCCAGGAGTTATACGATCTCATGGTCAAAGGAAGAGATACTTTGACATTCGCAAAGCTCTAGCAAATGAACTACTCGATCTTTTGTGCTAGTCTTAGGATTGGGTCTTGTCCATCACATCATTCTCCTAATGATGTGATCCCGTTATCAACGACATCCAATGTCCATAGCCAGGAAACCATGACTATCTGTTGATCACAACGAGCTAGTCAACTAGAGGCTCACTAGGGACATATTGTGGTCTATATATTCACACGTGTATTACGATTTCCGGATAATACAGTTATAGCATGAATAAAAGACAATTATCATGAACAAGGAAATATAATAATAATACTTTTATTATTGCCTCTAGGGCATATTTCCAACA
>NW_025282464.1:0-1185 GCF_018294505.1 Triticum aestivum
TCGCCCAAGCACGCTCAACTTCGGAGTTCTGATGGGATCCGGTGCTTTAGTGCTGGTATGATCGCATCCGACATGTTACCCCCGTCTTCGTCCCTTATGCTTGCCCCTCCCAGCTCCACTACACACACGATTGCACATTCCTTTGGCCGCTCCCGCTCAACTACGGAGACGAGTTTTACCACGGTTCAACTGCACCAGTGCCTATTTACCATGGTTTCGACCCCTTTCAGAACACGCTTGCCGCCGCTAGACGCGTGAATAATGAGCAGCGAGCTAAAACTTACCGTAAACGTGCAAAATAATAAAAACGTGCTAAACATACGTCGCGCTCGTGCGTTTTGTTTTGCACGCGGTGCAAAAAAATTAAAAAGGGAATGCAACACGAGGACTTCCCAGGAGGTCACCCATCCTAGTACTACTCTCGCCCAAGCACACTTAACTTCGGAGTTCTGATGGGATCCGGTGCTTTAGTGCTGGTATGATCGCATCCGACATGTTACCCCCGTCTTCGTCCCTTATGCTTGCCCCTCCCAGCTCCACTACACACACGATTGCACATTCCTTTGGCCGCTCCCGCTCAACTACGGAGACGAGTTTTACCACGGTTCAACTGCACCAGTGCCTATTTACCATGGTTTCGACCCCTTTCAGAACACGCTTGCCGCCGCTAGACGCGTGAATAATGAGCAGCGAGCTAAAACTTACCGTAAATGTGCAAAATAATAAAACGTGCTAAACGTACGTCGCGCTCGTGCGTTTTGTTTTGCACGCGGTGCAAAAAAATTAAAAAGGGAATGCAACACGAGGACTTCCCAGGAGGTCACCCATCCTAGTACTACTCTCGCCCAAGCACGCTTAACTTCGAAGTTCTGATGGGATCCGGTGCTTTAGTGCTGGTATGATCGCATCCGACATGTTACCCCCGTCTTCGTCCCTTATGCTTGCCCCTCCCAGCTCCACTACACACACGATTGCACATTCCTTTGGCCGCTCCCGCTCAACTACGGAGACGAGTTTTACCACGGTTCAACTGCACCAGTGCCTATTTACCATGGTTTCGACCCCTTTCAGAACACGCTTGCCGCCGCTAGACGCGTGAATAATGAGCAGCGAGCTAAAACTTACCGTAAACGTGCAAAATAATAAAACGTGCTAAACATACGTCGCGCTCGTGCGTTTTGTTTT
>NW_025282465.1:0-1185 GCF_018294505.1 Triticum aestivum
CGTGTAAACGGAGAGGTATCTCTGGGCCCACTCGGTAGGACATCATCATAATGTGCACAATGTGACCAAGGGGTTGATCACGGGATGATGTGTTACGGAACGAGTAAAGAGACTTGCCGGTAACGAGATTGAACAAGGTATCGGTATACCGACGATCGAATCTCGGGCAAGTACCATACCGCTAGACAAAGGGAATTGTATACGGGATTGATTGAGTCCTTGACATCGTGGTTCATCCGATGAGATCATCGTGGAACATGTGGGAGCCAACATGGGTATCCAGATCCCGCTGTTGGTTATTGACCGGAGAACATCTCGGTCATGTCTGCATGTCTCCCGAACCCGTAGGGTCTACACACTTAAGGTTCGATGACGCTAGGGTTATAAAGGAAGCTTGTATGTGGTTACCGAATGTTGTTCGGAGTCCCGGATGAGATCCCGGACGTCACGAGGAGTTCCGGAATGGTCCGGAGGTAAAGATTTATATATAGGAAGTCCCGTTTCGGCCATCGGGACAAGTTTCGGGGTCATCGGTATTGTACCGGGACCACCGGAAGGGTCCCGGGGGCCCACCGGGTGGGGCCACCTGCCCCAGGGGGCCACATGGGCTGTAGGGGGTGCGCCTTGGCCTACATGGGCCAAGGGCACCAGCCCCTAGAGGCCCATGCGCCAAGATAAAGGAAAAAGGGGAGAGTCCTCAAGGGGGAAGGCACCTCCGAGGTGCCTTGGGGAGGATGGACTCCTCCCCATCCTTAGCCGCACCCCTTCCTTGGAGGAGGGGGCAAGGCTGCGCCCTTCCCCTCTCCCTTGGCCCTATATATAGTGGGGAAAAGGAGGAGCAATCATACCTAAGGCCTTTGGTTGCCTCCCTCTCCCTCCCGTGACACATCTCCTCTCCCGTAGGTGCTCGGCGAAGCCCTGCAGGATTGCCACGCTCCTCCATCACCACCACGCCGTTGTGCTGCTGCTGGATGGAGTCTTCCTCAACCTCTCCCTCTCTCCTTGCTGGATCAAGGCGTGGGAGACATCGTCGAGCTGTACGTGTGTTGAACGCGGAGGTGCCGTCCGTTCGGCACTAGGATCATCGGTGATCTGAATCACGACGAGTACGACTCCATCAACCCCGTTCACTTGAACGCTTCCGCTTAGCGATCTACAAGGGTATGTAGATGCACTCTCTTTCTA
>NW_025282466.1:0-1185 GCF_018294505.1 Triticum aestivum
TTCCATCTTCACCAAGTGAGAAATCTCTGGATTTCTCTAAGGCAAGATCCTTTTTCATCAGATCAACATGAGCATCTTTGGCTTGAGCAGACTTGATTGCTTTCAGAAGAGTTGGTTCCAAAACAAGGTTATTCAGAGAACCCTGTGGAACTAGTTGAAGGTTCAGCTTGCATAGCTCTTCATAAAGGCGGGGTTGAGCTTTGTAGACCTGGTGATTATTGCAATAAGACTTTCGGCTTAGGGCATCGGCCATTACATTAGCCTTGCCAGGTGTATAAGATATACCGCAGTTGTAGTCAGCAATAGCTTCCATCCATCGCTGCTGACGGAGGTTCAGATCTGGCTGAGTAAACAGGTACTTCAGACTCTGATGATCAGTGAAGATCTCACAACGATTACCGAGAAGGTATTGTCGCCATAGCTTCAATGCAAAGATAACCGCTGCAAGCTCAAGGTCATGAACCGGGTAGTTTTCTTCGTGAGGACGCACTTGACGGGAGGCATAGGCAATCACCCTACGCTCTTGCATTAGAACACAGCCTAATCCTTGAAGTGAAGCGTCACAATAGATGACAAAGTCCTTGCGAGAATCAGGGGGAGCAAGCACTGGGGCAGAAGTCAGTTTATCCTTGAGTGCCTGGAAACTTTCCTGACATTTGTCTGTCCAATCGAACTTAACGCCTTTGTGAAGCAGATTAGTCAGTGGCTTGGCAATCTTGGAGAAGTTCTCGACAAAGCGGCGACAATAGCTGGCCAGTCCGAGAAAGCTTCTGACTTGCTTGACAGTCTTCGGAGGGGTCCAGTCAAGAATAGCCTGAACGCGCTCTGGGTTGACGGCAATACCATCCTTGGAGATAACATGACCAAGGTAGGTGACTTCGGGTAACCAGAATTCACACTTGGAATACTTGGCATAAAGTTGATGCTCTCGAAGCTTCTCCAGAACAAGACGAAGATGTTCAGCATGTTCTTCTTTATTCTTCGAATATACCAGTATATCATCCAGATAGACTACGACGAACTTGTCGAGGTAATCCATGAATATATAGTTCATCAGACGAGAGAATGTAGCTGGAGCATTGGTTAAACCGAATGACATGACGGTGTACTCGTAAGAACCATAACGAGTCACAAATGCGGTCTTTGGAATATCCTCTTCACGAACACGGATCTGGTGGTAACCCA
>NW_025282467.1:0-1185 GCF_018294505.1 Triticum aestivum
CATAACGGCTGTAATTGCTCAGAAAAGATTTGAGACATTCACAGAATGGTGGCATAACCACTCAGAAGCACAATATCAAGGTTTGGAGATCAAAAGTTAACATACAGAAGTAGTAGAACTGAACTCAAGCTTAAATCCAACAATTTATAAATCTACGGACTAGTAACACGTGATCCTGATAGATAGATGAGAAGACCTAGTTCCTTAACCCCGTAGGAAAGATAAGATGACTCAGATCAGAAGGGCATGAGGTATAAGGAGTAAAAAGAGCCTTACGTTCCATCCCACAATCAATTCCCCTACATATAACTAAGAATTTCTAGACTCAACTTCGACCAGTTTGGCTTGGTAATCCTACAGGCAGTCAAGCTCTGATACCAACGCTGTCAGGACCCCGACTCAATGCCACATCGATCTAGCATGTAACACCTCATATCACTTTGCGGCCTCACGCACGGTATTCCACGGGTGTCGCCTTACCTTAGCCCGGGACCGTTTGCGCCTTTTGGCACACGTATATGACAGTGTCGCTAGCATCCATATGATAAAAAGCCCGGGCTGACATGGCTAGTCCTAAACCCAAGGTGGCACAGACATACAGGGACAGGCATCCATGACCCAGCATCGAACGTGTCGGTCATCAGCGAGTGAAACCAGGCTGTAGCACTGGGCTAGCAGGACTCCGGTGAACCGGGCTTTAGCGGGCTAACAGGACTCCGGTATTCATCGCGAGACATTTCCCCGAAGGGACAGACACAGGAACGAAGAAGGACACATGCCGGCCAGCCTAAGTGTTCCGGAGCAGTAGCAAGCTACCATGGCTCGGTGGAAACACTAGGAGACATTTCCCCGTAAGAGAGGCTACTAAAGATAAACAACTAGATGGTCAGATCCCACACATACCAAGCATTTCAATAACATACACACAATATGCTCGATATGTGCAATACAACATGGCATCACAAAATGACTCTACGACTCAAGTAGTTTATTCAATAGGCTCCGAGGAGCGAGATATTACAAACATGGGTCTCATGACCCAACACTCAGAGCATACAAGTCAAAGCACAAGCGGAAGCTATCATGTCTGAGTACAGACAACTATAAATGAAAAAGGCTGGGAAGCCTGACTATCTATCAGATCCTGCCGAGGGCACAAGATCGTAGCTGAGGTATCAAGCTAAA
>NW_025282468.1:0-1185 GCF_018294505.1 Triticum aestivum
TTTTCCTCCATCTTACAGCTAAAGAATTTGTCGGAGACTTCATATCTCTCGACCCGGGCATGAGCTTGGAAAACCATTTTCAGCTCTTCGAACATCTCATATGCTCCATGTCTCTCAAAACGCTTTTGGAGCCCCGGCTCTAGGCTGTAAAGCATGCCGCACTGAACGAGGGAGTAGTCATCGAAACGTGCCTGCCAAGCGTTCATAACATCTTGTTCTGCAGGGAGAACGGGTGCGTCACCAAGCGGTGCTTGTAGGACATAATCTTTCTTGGCAGCTATGAGGATGATCCTCAGGTTCTGGACCCAGTCCGTATAGTTGCTGCCATCGTCTTTCAGCTTAGTTTTCTCTAGGAACGCGTTGAAGTTGAGGACTACGTTGGCCATTTGATCTACAAGACATATTGCAAAGATTTTAGACTAAGTTCATGATAATTAAGTTCAACAAATCAAATTATTAGTGAACTCCCACTTAGATTAGACATCCCTCTGGTCATCTAAGTATTACATGATCCGAGTTAAACTAGACCGTGTCCGATCATCACGTGAGACGGACTAGTCAACATCGGTGAACATCTTCATGTTGATCGTATCTTCTATACGACTCATGCTCGACCTTTCGGTCTTCTGTGTTCCGAGTCCATGTCTGTACATGCTAGGCTCGTCAAGTCAACCTAAGTGTTTGCATGTGTAAATCTGTCTTACACCCGTTGTATGTGAACCTCTGAATAAAACACCCGATCATCACGTGGTGTTTTGAAACAGCGAACTGTCGCAACGGTGCACAGTTAGGGGGAACACTTCTTGAAATTATTGTGAGGGATCATCTTATTTACTACCGTCGTTCTAAGTAAACAAGATGCAAAACATGATAAACATCACATGCAATCAAATAATAAACGTGACATGATATGGCCAATATCACATAGCTCCTTTGATCTCCATCTTGGGGCTCCATGATCATCTTGTCACCGGCTTGACACCATGATCTCCATCATCATGATCTCCATCATCGTGTCTCCATGAAGTTGCTCGCCAACTATTACTTCTACTACTATGGCTAACGCGTTTAGCAATAAAGTAAAGTAATTTACATGGCGTTTCTTGATGACACGCAGGTCATATAAAAGAATAAAGACAACTCCTATGGCTCCTGCCGGTTGTCATACTCATCGACATGCAAGTC
>NW_025282469.1:0-1185 GCF_018294505.1 Triticum aestivum
TATTCATGCTATAACTGTATTATCCGGAAATCGTAATACACGTGTGAATACTTAGACCACACTGTGTCCCTGGTAAGCCTCTAGTTGACCAGCTCGTTGTGATCAACAGATAGTCATGGTTTCCTGACTATGGACATTGGATGTCGTTGATAACGGGATCACATCATTAGGAGAATGATGTGATGGACAAGACCCAATCCTAAGCATAGCATAAAAGATCGTGTAGTTCGTTTTGCTAGAGCTTTGCAAGTGTCAAGTATCTCTTCCTTCGACCATGAGATCGTGTAACTCCCGGATACCGTAAGAATGCCTTGGGTGTACCAAACGTCACAACGTAACTGGGTGACTATAAAGGTACATTACAGGTATCTCCGAAAGTAGCTGTTGGGTTGACACGGATCGAGACTGGGATTTGTCACTCCGTATGACGGAGAGGTATCTCTGGGCCCACTCGGTAATGCATCATCATATTGAGCTCAATGTGACCAAGGTGTTGGACACGGGATCATGCATTACGGTACGAGTAAAGTGACTTGCCAGTAACGAGACTGAACAAGGTATTGGGATACCGACGATCGAGTCTCGGGCAAGTAACGTACCGATTGACAAAGGGAATTGCATACGGGGTTTGATCGAATCCTCGACATAGTGGTTCATCCGATGACAACATCGAGGAGCATGTGGGAGCCATCATGGGTATCCAGATCCCGCTGATGGTTATTGACTGAGAGAGTCTCGGTCATGTCTGCATGTCTCCCGAACCCGTAGGGTCTACACACTTAAGGTTCGGTGACGCTAGGGTTATGAAGATATGTATATGCAGAAACCCGAATGTTGTTCGGAGTCCCAGATGAGATCCCGGACGTCACGAGGAGTTCCGGAATGGTCCGGAGGTAAAGAATTATATATAGGAAGTGCTATTTCGGGCACCGGGACAAGTTTCGGGGTTATCGGTATTGTACCGGGACCACCGGAAGGGTCCCGGGGGTCCACCGGGTGGGGCCACCTGTCCCGGGGGGCCACATGGGCTGTAGGGGGTGCGCCTTGGCCATCATGGGCCAAGGGCACCAGCCCCTATAGGCCCATGCGCCTAGGGTTTCCCCCTAGGAGGAGTCCTAGTGGTGGAAGGCACCCCTAGGTGCCTTGGGGGGGAGGGAAACCTCCCCTAGGCCGCCGCCCCCCCTA
>NW_025282470.1:0-1185 GCF_018294505.1 Triticum aestivum
AATAGTCGACGAAACGGGCCAGAAGCGGCCCAAAATGCGAGTGTTGCTAACCGACACATAAACGCACCCCGGTGTTCGTCAATCATGGAAATCACACCGGGACGCCAAAACAGAGTAATAGTCCAAGAAACGGGCCAGAATTGGCAAAAACTATGAATGTTGATGACAGACACGTAAGTGCACCTTGGAGTTCAACAACCATGGAAATCGCTCTGGGACCCCAAAGCGGCGAGTAATAGTGCACGGAACGGACCAGAATGGGCCAAAATTGTGAGTGTTGATGACCGAAACGTAAACGCACAACGGGGTTCGTAAATTGTGGAAATCACTCCAGGACCCCCGAAACTAAGTAATAGTCCAAGAAATGGGCCAAAAATCGGCCCAAACTGCGATTGTTGATGACATACATGTAAGCGCACCTTGGGGTTCAACAACTATGGAAATCTCTTCGGGACCCCAAAACGGTGAGTAATAGTCCACGAAACGAGTCAGAATCGACAAAAACCATGAGTGTTGATGACCGATACGTAAACGCACCCCGGGGTTTGTTAATCAAGGAAAGCACTCCGGGACACCAAAACGGTGAGTAATAGTCCATGAAACGGGCCAGAATCGGCCAAAACTGCGAGTGCCAGAAAACGAGCCCGAATCGGCCGAAACTGCGAGTGTTGATGATCGACACGTAAACGCACCCCGGGGTTTGTTAAGTGCGCAAATCACACCGGGACCCCAAACAGTGAGTAATAGTCCACAAAACGGGCCAGAATCGGCCACAACTGTGAGTGTTCATGACCGACACGTAAACGCATTTTGGGGTTCAACAACTATGGAAATCGCTTCGGGACCCCTAAATGTTGAGTAATAGTCCTCGAATCGCGTCAGAATTGGCCAAAACTGTGAGTGTTGAGGACAGACACGCAAACGCACCCCGGGAATTGTCAATCATGGAAATCGCTCTGGGACGCCAAAATGGTGAATAATCGTGCACGAAATGGACCAGAGTCGACCAAAATTGTGTGTTGATGACTGACATGTAAACGCACCACGGAGTTCGTCAATCGTGGAAATCACTGGGGGACGCCCAAAACTAATTAATAGTGCAAGAAACGGGCCAAAATCGGCCCAAACTGCGATCGTTGATGATCGACACGTAAGCGCACCATGGGGTTCAACAACCATGGAAAT
>NW_025282471.1:0-1185 GCF_018294505.1 Triticum aestivum
ATCACATATCATTCATCACATTCTTCTTGGCCATATCACATCACATAGCATACCCTGCAAAAACAAGTTAGACGTCCTCTAATTGTTGTTTGCATGTTTTACGTGGCTGCTATGGGTTTCTAGCAAGAACGTTTCTTACCTACGCATGAACCACAACGTGATATGCCAATTGCTATTTACCCTTCATAAGGACCCTTTTCATCGAATCCGATCCGACTAAAGTGGGAGAGACAGACACCCGCCAGCCACCTTATGCAACTAGTGCATGTTTGTCGGTGGAACCGGTCTCACGTAAGCGTACGTGTAAGGTTGGTCCGGGCCGCTTCATCCCACGATGCCGCCGAATCAAGATAAGACTAGTAACGGCAAGCATATTGAACAATATCGATGCCCACAACTACTTTGTGTTCTACTCGTGCAAAGAATCTACGCAATAGACCTAGCTCATGATGCCACTGTTGGGGAACGTAGCAGAAATTCAAAAATTTTCCTATGTATCACCAAGATCTATCTATGGAGAGACCAGCAACGAGTAGAAAGGAGAGTGCATCTACATACCCTTGTAGATCGCTAAGCGGAAGCGTTCAAGTGAACGGGGTTGATGGAGTCGTACTCATCGTGATTCAGATCACCGATGATCCTAGTGCCGAACGGACGGCACCTCCGCGTTCAACACACGTACAGCTCGACGATGTCTCCCACGCCTTGATCCAGCAAGGAGAAAGGGAGAGGTTGAGGAAGACTCCATCCAGCAGCAGCACAACGGCGTGGTGGTGATGGAGGAGCGTGGCAATCCTGCAGGGCTTCGCCGAGCACCTACGGGAGAGGAGATGTGTCACGGGAGGGAGAGGGAGGCAACCAAAAGCCTTAGGTCTGATTGCTCCTCCTTTTCCCCACTATATATAGGGCCAAGGGAGAGGGGAAGGGCGCAGCCTTGCCCCCTCCTCCAAGGAAGGGTGCGGCTAAGGGTGGGGAGGAGTCCATCCTCCCCAAGGCACCTCGGAGGTGCCTTCCCCCTTTAGGACTCTTCCCTCTCCAAGTTTCCTTGCGCATGGGCCTCTTGGGGCTGGTGCCCTTGGCCCATGTAGGCCAAGGCGCACCCCCTACAGCCCATGTGGCCCCCCGGGGCAGGTGGCCCCACCCGGTGGGCCCCCGGGACCCTTCCGGTGGTCCCGGTACAATACC
>NW_025282472.1:0-1185 GCF_018294505.1 Triticum aestivum
CCAACAACGATGAGGCCGGGGGTTCGGGCGTCAAGGCATTCTGGAAGCTGTCCCAGGAGATGGAGGAACAACCTCACTTGTATGAGGACGCCGCCTTCCCCACCGATCCTGAGACCACTGATGGTACCGCCGAGGATGACCCCACTGATGCCACCACTGATGGTGCCGCCGAGGATGCCACCACTGATGATGGCGGCGCACGCACAGATGGCAGCCAACCGAAGAGGCAACGGAAGGACCGGCGCCCGACCGTGCTCCGCACCCTCAAGGAGGAAGTTACTGAAGTGGACTCCGACGGGAATCCAACGACGCCCGAACGAATAGTCAAGGGGTACTCGCTTCAGCTCGGGTGCATTCTCCGGAGCACCGTCTCGATCAACACCGAGAACCTGAGGCATCCTGACCGAGGGAATTTGCGCAACCTCCTCTTCACGAAGCTGCACGAACGATACAAGTTCCCCGCTGAATTTAAAAACACAAGCCTCAAAGGGAATAAAGTGAACAATGCTGCCCTCACGAAGATGAGCAAGGCCCTGTCTACTTGGAAAAGCAATGTGAAGAGAATGATCGAGAAAGGTGAGAGTTATGAGAAGATCAAGGAGAAAAATCCTTCGATCACCGAAGATGACTACAACGACTTCAAGATCAATTGCTCGAGCACCGCAAACTCTCCTGCACTTCGTGAACAACGAGTTGGTCGATGTCGCCAAGGGCAAAATCGTTCAACCGGGCAACCCCTTGTTCCACGGTACCCAGATGCCACCCAACTTGTTTAGGGTTCAACTGGTTCGGGTGCTGCCAGGCTGCGACGAGTTGTTACCTCCGATTCGACCCATCGGGGCCGACGATGATGACGTGATGACCCTCAGCGCGTGCCTGAGCTGGCCCCTGCTTTGGCCGAAGAGCCAGATTCGTTTGGGGGCGGGGGACACCACCCCAAAGACAACACCGCCAGTCGTGCCGGCGCCAAGTCGGCCCCATGGCAAGACCGCCGCAACGGTGCCGGACATCCCTATGCCACTGGATCCAAACATGCATATGGCACAGGATCAGAACGACGACGACGACGATACATTAGCCAACGTCGATCAGTACTTTGCCGATCATGGGTACGGTGGCGACTTCATGGGGCCTCCTTCTCAAGAACCCAACCCAACAAAAGACGTGCGCGATCTAGCTGGTACC
>NW_025282473.1:0-1185 GCF_018294505.1 Triticum aestivum
TAGCCACGCCCTCCGACCACCCCACGCCGTCTCACCGTGTCCAGGAGCTCCGCCGCTGTCCACTTCATCGAGCAGCCGAGCCCCGAGCGCTCGCAACGCCCGAGACCACCGCACCGACCTCGCCCGAGCTCACCGTCGCCGGAGATCCCCTTCAACGCCATCGTCGCTCCGGTCCATCTCCGGCCGCACCAGGGACTCCGTCGCACTCACTGTGAGCTTAGCCATCTTCCCCTCCCTTCCGTTCTTGCTCCCGAGCCATGTAGCAACCTCCCGGAGCTCAACCGCACCCACCGCCGTGGACCTCGTCGCCGACGTGCTCCCGGTCATCCTCCGGCCACAAGATGGTGTCCATCTTGCTCACCGTGTCACTTAGCGCCTAGCTAGCCACTCCACGAGCCTCACCGAACCCTCTAGCACCAAGTTCACCTCCGACCGAACCCCGGTGGCCGCCAAAGTCGTCGCCGGCGCCAACTCCGGCCACCCCGACCCCAACGGACTCCGCCAAGAGCTGCGGGTTGTCCTCAGCTCCACTCCGGTGGTCTCCGCGGGCCATTTGGTGGCCGAAATGGCCAAAACCACTTCCGCCGCCGCGTCGGGCTCGCCGGCGGCTAAACGCCGGCAGCCGACTTTGACTTTGACCACGGGTGGGCCCTGGTTGACTCCCCTGAGTCAATGACAGGTGGGGCCCAGCCCTGTTAATTAAACAGGATTAGTTTTAATTAAATTTTAATTAAAATAATCACCCTGACATGCGGGACCCACTGTCAGGTTTGACCTAGACTGTTCCGTTGACCTGCTGACGTCACACTGACGTCAGGCTGACGCAGTAATTGATTTCTGGATTTAAATTAAATCAGGAAATTCCAGAATATTATTTAAACTTCAAAAATTCATAACTTTTATTCTGTAACTCCAAATTGAACAAATTATATATGAAAAATGATCAGAAAAATCCAATCTATCCATCTGTACCATTTTCATGCATGATCAAACAAGTTAAATTGATGTTTTAAGCAGAACAAGGAAAAGCACTTTAAAAGACCATATTTGAATTTGAAATTTGAATCCTTGATTCAAATTTGTTCAAACCCCTCTGGTTTTAGTTGCATTAGCCCAACACACTCATATTGCCATGTTTCATGCATGCATCATATTGTTGCACATTGTTTGGTGATGGTTGTGTAT
>NW_025282474.1:0-1185 GCF_018294505.1 Triticum aestivum
TTTTCTGTTTTTATTTAATATAACTGCAACTTTGTTGAATTAAATAAAATACCTAGGCAACTCCAAAAATCACCAAACTACTCCTGGTCCATAGTTGGATTATTTCCAACATGAAACATTTTAGTTTGGAGATATTTGAGCATTTAAATATTTTATATTATTTTAAATGCCCAAATTCAAATAGTTATGATTTAATTCAAAACCCTAGGATGGCCTAGGAAAATGTGCACCACTTTTGGCAGAGGTTCTGAACCAAGGCAAAAATGATGGGCATTTTAGAAGGGCATTTCAGGTTCATTGAAAAATTATTTTAGTAAACCCTAGTTGGTTTCAGAGGGGACTGGGGGTTCTGTCATCCCCATTTCAAGTTTCTGATGAATGAGTAAACATGATGCAACACTCTAATGCATGACTAGCTAGGGTGTGACAACTCACCCCCACTCAAAAGAATCTCGTCCCGAGATTTGGGTTCCTCCGTGAAGAAGGCGGGATATTCAAGTCGAAGACGATCCTCCCTTTCCCAGGTTGCTTCATCTTCAGAATGGTGCGACCATTGAACCTTGAGAAACTTGATATTATGACGTCGCGTGGTACGTTCGGCTTGATCGAGGATACGAATGGGGTACTCTCGATAGGTAAGATTATCTTGGAGATCAAGCGTTTCGTGGTCCACTTCACGGATAGGATCCGAGAAGCAACGCCTGAGTTGAGAAACGTGGAAGACATCGTGAACTCTGGAGAGGTGCGGAGGTAGTTCCAATTGGTAGGCAACTTCTCCTCGTTTGGCAAGAATGCGAAAAGGTCCAATGTAACGAGGAGCCAATTTGCCTTTGATACCGAAACGATGGGTTCCCTTCAGAGGGGTGACCCGAAGATAAGCCTTCTCGTCAACCTCGAAAGTCATAGCCTTATGTTTTCGGTCATATTGACTCTTTTGACGAGATTGGGCTGTTTTCAACTTTTCACGAACGATACGAACTTGTTCTTCTGCTTCCTGAATCATATCCGGGCCAAAGAATTGTCTTTCCCCGGTCTCTGACCAGTTAAGGGGTGTTCGACATCGCCGTCCATAGAGGACTTCAAAAGGGGCTTTACCCAAGCTGGATTGATAGCTGTTGTTGTAAGCGAATTCGGCAAATGGAAGGCACTTCTCCCAGTCCATTCCGAACGAGATAACAGAGGCTC
>NW_025282475.1:0-1185 GCF_018294505.1 Triticum aestivum
AGGAAAGTACCCCGTTGCGTACACGATCCGACCGACGGTAAACAGTCGCAACGATGTCCCTCCAATGTCGCCTCCGGAAAAACGTTGCCCCTCGGTGGCAACGTCATCGCTGTCCCGGTCTCCTGTACGTCTCAAGTGAAATTCTGACCCAACAGCCGAATGCGGCTCGGGAAACAGGAAAGTAGCCCGTTTCGTGCATGATAAGACCGTCCGACAATGTTGCACCGATGTCCCGATAAAGTTGCCTTTGGAAAATCGTTGCATCCGTAGCTTTATTGCTGCTGGTGTGACACGCGTGATTTGGCCTTGCAGGACGCCTTCGTGCAAGTGATCCTCCCGTGCTCTGCACGGGCGGAGGCTTGGTTGGTTTGACCGCTTGTTGGCTACTAAGCGCATGAGTAGCTTTGGACCCGTGTCTGCCGGTAGATCCCCCGTTGTACTGCGGCCGACTACCGGCGCCGTGTCCCGTCCCTCGTGTGGCTTCGAATCACTGGATTAAGAGTGCTTGCGTGCTAGTACCCGACCTACGGGAAGTGGTGCATCGGATAATTGTTGCCTCGCGGCGGACGCCCATTGGGTGTGCCGCTGCGGCCAAATAGCGCTTGCGGCGTTGCCTCGTGGGGCTGGCACATTACGTGCCCGTTGCTATCAAGGCAACCTCGCTCCCGCTTTTGGTCTCGGATGCTGCTGACGATAAAGGGTCGTGGCCCTTTCGGTTGCCTCGACCCGACCCAAAGCTCTCGGAACTGAGAACAACCAGAACAGGAGTTGCCTCTACCTCTCCACAGTTACGTGGTAGGATACGCAACTCTCTGCGCCGATCCTCAAGGATGATGAGCTGTGCCGCTCAAGAGCGACGACCGGCCCGGCTGTTGCCTCTGAGTTTCCATGGAAGTGGAAGCGCAGAACGATGGCCGTGCTGGTAGTCACCAAGGACGTGCTACCTGGTTGATCCTGCCAGTAGTCATATGCTTGTCTCAAAGATTAAGCCATGCATGTGCAAGTATGAACCAATTTGAACTGTGAAACTGCGAATGGCTCATTAAATCAGTTATAGTTTGTTTGATGGTACGTGCTACTCGGATAACCGTAGTAATTCTAGAGCTAATACGTGCAACAAACCCCGACTTCTGGGAGGGGCGCATTTATTAGATAAAAGGCTGATGCGGGCTCTGCTCGCTGATC
>NW_025282476.1:0-1185 GCF_018294505.1 Triticum aestivum
TACTATTTTCATGCATGATCAAACAAGTTAAATTGATGTTTTAAGCAGAACAAGGAAAAGCACTTAAAGAGGCCATGTTTGAGTTTGAAATTTGAATCTTTGATTCAAATTTGTTCAAACCCTTCTGGTTTTAGTTGCATTAGCCCAACACACTCATATTGCCATGTTTCATGCATGCATCATATTGTTGCACATTGTTTGGTGATGCTTGTGTATCGATGTCCCTTGCGACAGGTTCTGCCCCCGAGGAATACCGTGATTACCCTAACGAAGAACCATATCAGTGCATCGAACCATCAGGCAAGCAACCAACCATTTGATCATATCGATACAATCCCATGTTCTCGCTCCTGCTCTCTTTTACTGCATTAAGACAACGCGATTCAAACTGCTGTGTGCTACGGTAGTTGAACCCATTTCCTCTGCATGACCTGTCATTGCCACAGTAACTAGATGAAACCCACTAGCATGTGTAGGAGTTGATTGAGCCATATGTATGTGTTGTTCCTACCTTGCTATGACTGCTATGCTTAGAGTCGTGTCAGGTCTGGTTCATCTGGGAGATGGCTAGAGTGAAATGATTATGTCGGTAATGGGAGTGGTGTGGTGAACACGATTTGGTAAAGGTATCGATGAGAGGCCATGTAGGAGTACATGGTGGGTTGTTTCATTGAAGCCGACCTTAAGCACTGAGATCTGTATGTGTAATTTAAGAATCAGCTACTACCATGCATTGGGCCCGAAACCAATGGACCCTCTCGGCTTCTTATTCACCCTAGTTCCCCGTCCAGGAGTTGCAAGTAGTTTCTGGTGTTTGTAGCCTACTGGAGGCCGTGGACAGCGCTGACCGTAGGGGTGGGCTGTGATGCGGTAGGTACGTGGCCGGGTGTACCGAATACCCGTTAGGTATCTCGGGAACCCTGTTCACATCGTTCGGGGCCGTATGGGAAACCTCGGCCGGACTCCCTGCGGATGGAACCTGAATAGGCGATAAACCTGGACTGGAGGCTTAGGTGATTAGGTAGGTCGTGGCCGACACCCACGTTGGGCTTCCGCTTGAAGGTTGCCGAGTACATGTCGTGTAAACGACGGTAAGTGGTGAGAGCGTGTATGAAGAAGTACACCCCTGCAGGGTTAACATGATCTATTCGAATAGCCGCGTCCGCGGTAAAGGACTACTTGGTT
>NW_025282477.1:0-1184 GCF_018294505.1 Triticum aestivum
AATTTCAGGGTCTTATAGCTCAAAATAAGCAGTAAATGCATGAAAAATAACAAATGAAGTCAGAAAGGGTTAAAAATTGATGATGTGGCTTTGAATGGTGCATTTTGAACACACAAAAAGTCAGGAGTTCAAATAAGTTTAAAAAAACTGAAATCCCATAGTAACAGACGAGTTTCCGTATGTAACCCTGATACTTCGAAAGAGATTGTCCATTTTGTACACGCAGTGCATCCAATTTTTGCCGTAACCCTCTCAACTTTCTTGCATATGCTATGTGGATGAAATGATGATACCATGCCAACTTTCAACCTTTTCAGAGTTCATTTGAAATGCTTTTCAATTTTAGGGTCTTATAGCTCAAAATAATAAGTAAATGCATGAAAAATAACAAATGAAGTCAGAAAGGGTTGAAAATTGATGATGTGGCTTTGAATAGTGCATTTTGAACACACAAAAAGTCCGGAGTTCAAATAAGTTCAAAAATTGAAATGCCTTTGTAACAGATAAGTTTCCGAATGAAACCCTGATACTTCGAAAGAGATTGTCCATTTTGTACACGAAGTGCATCTAATTTTTGTCGTAACCCTCCCTACTTTCTTTCACATGCTATGTGGATGAAATGATGATACCATGCCAACATTCAACCTTTTCAGAGTTCATTTGAAATGCTTTTCAATTTCAGGGTCTTATAGCTCAAAATAAGCAGTAAATGCATGAAAAATAACAAATGAAGTCAGAAAGGGTTAAAAATTGATGATGAGGCTTTGAATGGTGCATTTTGAACACACAAAAAGTCAGGAGTTCAAATAAGTTTAAAAAAATGAAATCCCATTGTAACAGACGAGTTTCCGTATGTAACCCTGATACTTCGAAAGAGATTGTCCATTTTGTACACGCAGTGCATCCAATTTTTGCCGTAACCCTCTCAACTTTCTTGCATATGCTATGTGGATGAAATGATGATACCATGCCAACTTTCAACCTTTTCAGAGTTCATTTGAAATGCTTTTCAATTTTAGGGTCTTGTAGCTCAAAATAATAAGTAAATGCATGAAAAATAACAAATGAATTCAGAAAGGGTGGAAAATTGATCATGTGGGTTTGAATGGTGCATTTTGAACACACAAAAAGTCTGGAGTTCAAATAAGTTCAAAAATTAAAATCCCTTTGTAACAGATGAGTTT
>NW_025282478.1:0-1184 GCF_018294505.1 Triticum aestivum
AGTATGTATGATTTCTAATAAGTTGGTTGCTCGCTCCATTGTTCCTGAGAACGGAGTCTTGGTCATTTTACCCATGAGGCATGGTTCGCACGTGTCAAATGATTCGTAATCAAGAGACTCTAAAAGTCCATCTGCATGGAGCTTCTTCATGCGTTTGACACCTATGTGACCAAGGCGGCAGTGCCACAAGTATGTGGGACTATCATTATCAACCTTACATCTTTTGGTATTCGCACTATGAATATGTGTAGCATTACGCTCGAGATTCATTAAGAATAAACCATTCACCATCGGAGCATGACCATAAAACATATCTCTCATATAAAGAACAACCATTATTCTCGGATTTAAATGAGTAGCCATCTCGAATTAAACGAGATCCTGATACAATGTTCATGCTCAAAGCTGGCACTAAATAACAATTATTGAGGTTTAAAACTAATCCCGTAGGTAAATGTAGAGGTAGCATGCCGACGGCGATCACATCGACCTTGGAACCATTCCCGACGTGCATCGTCACCTCGTCCTTCGCCAGTCTTCGCTTATTCGCAGCTCCTGCTTTGAGTTACAAATGTGAGCAACCGCACCGGTATCAAATACCCAGGAGCTACTACGAGTACTGGTAAGGTACACATCAATTACATGTATATCACATATACCTTTCGTGATGCCGGCCTTCTTGTCCGCTAAGTATTTGGGGCAGTTCCGCTTCCAGTGACCACTTCCCTTGCAATAAAAACACTCAGTGTCGGGCTTGGGTCCATTCTTTGGCTTCTTCCCGGCAGCTTGCTTACCGGGCGCGGCAACTCCCTTGCCGTCCTTCTTGAAGTTCTTCTTACCCTTGCCTTTCTTGAACTTAGTGGTTTTATTCACCATCAACACTTGATGTTCCTTTTTGACTTCTACCTCTGCTGATTTCAGCATTGCAAATACTTCAGGAATGGTCTTTTCCATCCCCTGCATATTGAAGTTCATCACAAAGCTCTTGTAGCTCGGTGGAAGCGACTGAAGGATTCTGTCAATGACCGCGTCATCCGGGAGATTAACTCCCAGCTGAGTCAAGCGGTTATGCAACCCAGACATTTTGAGTATGTGCTCGCTGACAGAACTATTTTCCTCCATCTTACAGCTGAAGAACTTGTCGGAGACTTCATATCTCTCGACCCGGGCATGAGCTTGAAAAA
>NW_025282479.1:0-1184 GCF_018294505.1 Triticum aestivum
GTGAGGGTCCTCAACAAAGTGCAACACATGGAAGATGGTGGAGAAGCTTTGTTGCAGACAACAATCTGTGGAAGGTTCACCTGGTGTTCTTCGGTGGTGGGCGGTGATAGATGGTGAAGTTGTCTGTCTGATACTAGGCATGCAACTACAAGTGTCGCCCTCGACTGCAACTAACTTTGTTTTATCGGAGAACGGCTAGAGAGACACGCAGTTGCATGTCTAACACTAGGCATGCAACTGCAAGTGTCGTCTTCGAGTGCAATTGCATGTCTACTCAAATGACTGCAACTAACATTTGTTTTAGATTAGCGACGGGAGAGGGGGCAGTTGCATATCTGAGACTAGGCATGCAACTGCAAGTGTCACGTTTGACTGCAATTGCATGTCCCACAAAATAGGTTGTAAAATGTAACGAAAATGGTCGTTCCGACAACGGTAACATCAGAGAATCTCACATTTTGAGGCCAGTTCATGATCGTACAGTGCAAAGTGAGGGTCCTCAACAAAGTGCAACACCTGGAAGATGGTGGAGAAGCTTTGTTGCAGACAACAATGTGTGGAAGGTTCACCTGGTGTTCTTCGGTGGTGGGCGGTGATAGATGGTGAAGTTGTCTGTCTGATACTAGGCATGCAACTACAAGTGTCGCCCTCGACTGCAACTAACTTTGTTTTATCGGAGAACGGCTAGAGAGACACGCAGTTTCATGTCTAACACTAGGCATGCAACTGCAAGTGTCGTCTTCGAGTGCAATTGCATGTCTACTCAAATGACTGCAACTAACATTTGTTTTAGATTAGCGACGGGAGAGGGGGCAGTTGCATATCTGAGACTAGGCATGCAACTGCAAGTGTCACGTTTGACTGCAATTGCATGTCCCCCAAAATAGGTTGTAAAATGTAACGAAAGTGGTCGTTCCGACAACGGTAACATCAGAGAATCTCACATTTTGAGGCCAGTTCATGATCGTACAGTGCAAAGTGAGGGTCCTCAACAGAGTGCAACACATGGAAGACGGTGGAGAAGCTTTGTTGCAGACAACAATCTGTGGAAGGTTCACCTGGTGTTCTTCGGTGGTGGGCGGTGAGAGATGGTGAAGTTGTCTGTCTGATACTAGGCATGCAACTACAAGTGTCGCCCTCGACTGCAACTAATTTTGTTTTATCGGAGAACGGCTAGAGAGACA
>NW_025282480.1:0-1184 GCF_018294505.1 Triticum aestivum
GCTCTGAGTGTTGGGTCATGAGACCCATGTTTGTAATATCTCGCTCCTCGGAGCCTATTGAATAAACTACTTGAGTCGTAGAGTCATTTTGTGATGCCATGTTGTATTGCACATATCGAGCATATTGTGTGTATGTTATTGAAATGCTTGGTATGTGTGGGATCTGACCATCTAGTTGTTTATCTTTAGTAGCCTCTCTTACCGGGAAATGTCTCCTAGTGTTTCCACTGAGCCATGGTAGCTTGCTACTGCTCCGGAACACTTAGGCTGGCCGGCATGTGTCCTTCTTCGTTCCTGTGTCTGTCCCTTCGGGGAAATGTCACGCGATGAATACCGGAGTCCTGTTAGCCCGCTACAGCCCGGTTCACCGGAGTCCTGCTAGCCCAGTGCTACAGCCTGGATTCACTCGCTGATGACCGACACGTTCGATGCTGGGTCATGGATGCCTGTCCCTGTAAGTCTGTGCCACTTTGGGTTTATGACTAGCCATGTCAGCCCGGGCTCCTTATCATATGGGTGCTAGCGACACTATCATATACGTGTGCCAAAAGACGCAAACGGTCCCGGGCAAAGGTAAGGCGACACCCGTGGGAATACCGTGCGTGAGGCCGCAAAGTGATATGAGGTGTTACATGCTAGACCTATGTGGCATCGAGTCGGGGTCCTGACAGTGTTGGTATCAGAGCTTGACTGCCTGTAGGATTACCAAGCCAAACTGGTCGAAGTTGAGTCTAGAAATTCTTTAGTTATATAAGGGAATTGATTGTGGGATGGAACGTAAGGCTCTTTTTACTCCTTATACCTCATGGCCTTCTGATCTGAGTCATCATCTTCTCTTCTACGGGGATTAAGAACTAGGCTATCTCTTCTTTCTATTAGGATCACGTGTTACTAATCCGTAGACTTATAGATTGTTGGACTTAAGCCTCGTTTCAGTTCCTATTACTTCTGTATGTTAATTATTGATCTCGAGACCTTGATATTGTGCTTCTGAGTGGTTATGCCACCATTTTTGTGAATGTCTCAAATCTTTTCTGAGCATTTACAGCCGTTATGCTGTCCGAGTCATTCCAGGTTTCTAAATAGTCTGATGCATTTGCAAAATCCTTTCCCTCTGGTTTCGATGTTCCTTTATGCCAGCTCAATCACACTAATTGTTGAGTTGAGGTATTCTATTGCCTTGA
>NW_025282481.1:0-1184 GCF_018294505.1 Triticum aestivum
TGGTCCTGCCGTGCTTCCTTTGTATCATTTGTCTTCCCATACACGCCCAAGAAGCTTAGGAGGTTCACGCAAATATTCTTCGTAACGTGCATCACGTCGATTGCAGAGCGGACTTCTAGGACTTTCCAATATTCTAGCTCCCAGAATATAGATTTCTTCTTCCACATGGCTGCGTGCCCGTCAGCTCCCTTCGGAACTGATTGTCCGCCAGGACCCTTTCCAAAGATGACTTTCAAATCCTTAACCATATCAAATACCTCAGCACCAGTGCGTTCCGCAGGCTTCGGCCGGTGATCTGCCTTGCCGTTGTAATGCTTGCCTTTCTTTCTTACTGGATGAATTTTCGGAAGAAATCGACGATGCCCAAGGTACACGTTCTTCTTACAATTTGGCAAATGTACACTTTCAGTCTCATGTAAGCAGTGCGTGCATGCATTGTATCCCTTATTTGACAGTCCCGAAAGGTTACTAAGAGCAGGCCAATCGTTGATGGTTACGAAAAGCAACGCTCGTAGGTTAAATTCCTCTTTTTTGTGCTCATCCCACACACGGACACCAGGTCTGCCCCACAGCTGTAAAAGTTCATCAACTAATGGCCTTAGGTACACATCGATGTCGTTGCCGGGTTTCTTCGGACCTTGGATGAGCACTACCATCATAACGAACTTCCGCTTCATGCACAACCAAGGAGGAAGGTTGTAGATGCATAGAGTCACGGGCCAGGTGCTATGGCTGGAGCTCTGCTCGCCAAAAGGATTCATGCCATCTGTACTTAGACCAAATCTTATGTTCCTTGCGTCAGCTGCAAAATCTTTGAACTCTCTGTCGATCTTTCTCCATTGCGTTCCATCTGCGGTGTGTCTCAACTCCCCGTCCGACTTACGGTCCTCTTTGTGCCATCGCAACAACTTGGCATGCTCTTTGTTCCTGAACAGACGTTTCAACCATGGTATTATAGGAGCATACCACATCACCTTGGCGGGAACCCTCTTCCTGGGTTTCTCGCCCTCAACATCGTCACCAGGGTCATCGCCTCTGATCTTATAACGCAATGCAGTGCATACCGGGCATTCATTCAAATTCTCGTATTCACCGCGGTAGAGGATGCAGTCGTTGATGCATGCATGTATCTTCAGAACCTCTAAACCTAGAGGGCAGACAACCTTCTTTGCTTCGTACGTACT
>NW_025282482.1:0-1184 GCF_018294505.1 Triticum aestivum
TTGGAGCGCGATAAAATCATGAGTTTTTTTACACAACGTGGGCACATGTGCTATAGGACTGATGGCAATTTTTCATATTTTTTTGTGATGGAGAAGTATCTGAACACTTCCCTCTACGCGGATTGCTCTTCGCACGTCTACGACTGTGGCCGGCGGCCTTCGGGGGGTAGCATACCGTAAAATCTTGTGTAGGCGGCCTCTCACAAGTCTGGAAGTGTTGAGGCGGTTGCAAACGCCCAGCACGCGTCTCCGGTGCGTGCCCCCCTCACGGACGGCGCCGCCGCCGGCACCCGGAGGGGGGAAACGGACGCGTCGGGTCTACACGGAGTGGATGTAGCTGTGGGCCTGGCCCGGATGTTGCTCCCCGGTGTCCCTCTGGGCCGACCCGACACAACCGGGTGGAGAGGTCCACTGGTCAAAGCCCGTCCGTGCAAAGTCAAAGGGCTAGATCCCGTGGTCAAACGATACAGGGTTAGGCGGGACGCGGGCCCTGGGGGGGTAGTAATGCCACCGGAGCATCGTACCGGGCCCTCATACATGCGGGGTGGTGTTGTGGCATGTCCGAAGAGGCGGCACGCATCTCCGGGTTGTGGCCCCCCTCACGGACGGCAATGAAACGGTGGTAGACGTTCTGCGGTAACGATGCAGCGTGAATATTATTAAATACTTGGAGCGCGATAAAATCATGAGTTTTTTACACAACGTGGGCACATGTGCTATAGGAATGATGGTAATTTTTCATAATTTTTTGTGATGGAGAAGTATCTGAACACTTCCCTCTACGCGGATTGCCCTTCGCACGTCTACGACTGTGGCCGGCGGCCTTCGGGGGGTAGCATACCGTAAAATCTTGCGTAGGCGGCCTCTCACAAGTCTGGAAGTGTTGAGGCGGTTGCAAACGCCCAGCACGCGTCTCCGGTGCGTGCCCCCCCTCACGGACGGCGCCGCCGCCGGCACCCGGAGGGGGCAAACGGACGCGTCGGGTCTACACGGAGTGGATGTAGCTGTGGGCCTGGCCCGGATGTTGCTCCCCGGTGTCCCTCTGGGCCGACCCGACACAACCGGGTGGAGAGGTCCACTGGTCAAAGCCCGTCCGTGCAAAGTCAAAGGGCTAGATCCCATGGTCAAACGCTACAGGGTTAGGCGGGACGGGGGCCCTGGGGGGGTAGCAATGCCACCGGAGC
>NW_025282483.1:0-1184 GCF_018294505.1 Triticum aestivum
AGTATGTATGATTTCTAATAAGTTGGTTGCTCGCTCCATTGTTCCTGAGAACGGAGTCTTGGTCATTTTACCCATGAGGCATGGTTCGCACGTGTCAAATGATTCGTAATCAAGAGACTCTAAAAGTCCATCTGCATGGAGCTTCTTCATGCGTTTGACACCTATGTGACCAAGGCGGCAGTGCCACAAGTATGTGGGACTATCATTATCAACCTTACATCTTTTGGTATTCGCACTATGAATATGTGTAGCATTACGCTCGAGATTCATTAAGAATAAACCATTCACCATCGGAGCATGACCATAAAACATATCTCTCATATAAAGAACAACCATTATTCTCGGATTTAAATGAGTAGCCATCTCGAATTAAACGAGATCCTGATACAATGTTCATGCTCAAAGCTGGCACTAAATAACAATTATTGAGGTTTAAAACTAATCCCGTAGGTAAATGTAGAGGTAGCATGCCGACGGCGATCACATCGACCTTGGAACCATTCCCGATGCGCATCGTCACCTCGTCCTTCGCCAGTCTTCGCTTATTCGCAGCTCCTGCTTTGAGTTACAAATGTGAGCAACCGCACCGGTATCAAATACCCAGGAGCTACTACGAGTACTGGTAAGGTACACATCAATTACATGTATATCACATATACCTTTCGTGATGCCGGCCTTCTTGTCCGCTAAGTATTTGGGGCAGTTCCGCTTCCAGTGACCACTTCCCTTGCAATAAAAACACTCAGTGTCGGGCTTGGGTCCATTCTTTGGCTTCTTCCCGGCAGCTTGCTTACCGGGCGCGGCAACTCCCTTGCCGTCCTTCTTGAAGTTCTTCTTACCCTTGCCTTTCTTGAACTTAGTGGTTTTATTCACCATCAACACTTGATGTTCCTTTTTGACTTCTACCTCTGCTGATTTCAGCATTGCAAATACTTCAGGAATGGTCTTTTCCATCCCCTGCATATTGAAGTTCATCACAAAGCTCTTGTAGCTCGGTGGAAGCGACTGAAGGATTCTGTCAATGACCGCGTCATCCGGGAGATTAACTCCCAGCTGAGTCAAGCGGTTATGCAACCCAGACATTTTGAGTATGTGCTCGCTGACAGAACTATTTTCCTCCATCTTACAGCTGAAGAACTTGTCGGAGACTTCATATCTCTCGACCCGGGCATGAGCTTGAAAAA
>NW_025282484.1:0-1184 GCF_018294505.1 Triticum aestivum
ACCCACAGCAAGATCCCCTCCGTGTAGACCCGACGCGTCCGTTTCCCCCCTCCAGGTGCCGGCGGCGGCGCCGTCCGTGAGGGGGGCACACCCCGGACACATGTGCCGCCTCTTCAGACATGCCACCACACCACCCCGCATGTATGAGGGCCCGGTACGACGGGCCGGCGGCATTGCTACCCCCCCAGTGCCCCCGTCCCGCCTAACCCTGTAGCGTTTGAGCACGCGATCTAGCCCTTTGACTTTGCACGGACGGGCTTTGACCAGTGGACCTCTCCACCCGGTTGTGTCAGTTCGGCCCATAGGGACACCCGGGAGCAACATCCGGGCCAAACCCACAGCTACATCCACTCCGTGTAGACCCGACGCGTCCGTTTCCCCCCTCCAGGTGCCGGCGGGAGCGCCGTCCGTGAGGGGGGGGCACACCCCGGAGACGCGTGCTGGGCATTTGCAACCGCCACAACACTTCCAGACTTGTGAGAGGCCGCCTACGCAAGATTTGACGGTATGCTAGCCCCCGGAGGCCGCCGGCCACAGTCGTAGACGCGCGAAGAGCAATCCGCGTAGACGGAAGTGTTCAGATACTTCTCCATCACGAAAAATTATGAAAAATTACCATCAGTCCTATAGCACATGTGCCCACGTCATGTAAAAAACTCATGATTTTATCGCGCTCTGAGTATTTAATAATATTCACGCCGCATCATTTCCGCAGAACGTCTACTACCGTGTCATCGCCGTCCGTGAGGGGGGCCACACCCCGGAGACGCGTGCCGCCTCTTCGGACATGCCACCGCACCACCCCGCATGTATGAGGGCCCGATGCGACGCTCCGGTGGCATTGCTACCCCCCAGGGCCCCCGTCCCGCCTAACCTTGTAGCGTTTGACCAGCGGATCTAGCCCTTTGACTTTGCACGGACAGGATTTGACCAGTGGGCCTCTCCACCCGGTTGTGTTAGGTCAGCCCATAAGAACACTTTGGAGCAACATCCGGGCCAGACCCACAGCAAGATCCCCTCCGTGTAGACCCGACGCGTCCGTTTCCCCCCTCGAGGTGCCGGCGGCGACGCCGTCCGTGAGGGGGGCACACCCCGGACACGCGTGCCGCCTCTTCAGACATGCCACCACACCACCCCACATGTATGAGGGCCCGGTACGACGGGCCGGCGGCATTGCTACCCCC
>NW_025282485.1:0-1184 GCF_018294505.1 Triticum aestivum
AGTGGGCCCAGAGTTACCTCTCCGTTTACACGGAGTGACAAATCCCAGTCTTGATCCGTGCCAACCCAACAGACACTTTCGGAGATACCCGTAATGCACCTTTATAGTCACCCAGTTACGTTGTGACGTTTGGCACACCCAAAGCACTCCTACGGTATCCGGGAGTTGCACGATCTCATGGTCTAAGGAAAAGATACTTGACATTGGAAAAGCTCTAGCAAACGAAACTACACGATCTTTTATGCTATGCTTAGGTTGGGTCTTGTCCATCACATCATTCTCCTAATGATGTGATCCCGTTATCAGTGACATCCTATGTCCATAGTCAGGAAACCATGACTATCTGTTGATCAACGAGCTAGTTAACTAGAGGCTTACTAGGGACAGGTTGTGGTCTATGTATTCACACATGTATTACGATTTCCGGACAATACAATTATAGCATGAATAATAGACTATTATCATGAACACAGAAATATAATAATAACCATTTATTATTGCCTCTAGGGCATATTTCCAACAGTCTCCCACTTGCACTAGAGTCAATAATCTAGTTACATTGTGATGAATCGAACACCCATTGCGTCCTGGTGTTGATCATGTTTTGCCCTAGGGAGAGGTTTAGTCAACGAATCTGCTACATTCAGGTCCGTGTGTACTTTACAAATATCTATGTCTCCATTTTGAACACTTTCACGAATGGAGTTGAAGCGACGCTTGATATGCCTGGTCTTCCTGTGAAACCTGGGCTCCTTCGCAAGGGCAATAGCTCCAGTGTTGTCACAGAAGAGAGTCATTGGGCCCGCCGCATTGGGAATCACCCCTAGGTCGGTAATGAACTCCTTTATCCAGACTACTTCCTGTGCTGCCTCCGAGGCTGCCATGTACTCCGCTTCACATGTAGATCCCGCCACGACGCTTTGCTTGCAACTGCACCAGCTTACTGCTCCTCTATTCAATATATACACGTATCCGGTCTGTGACTTCGAGTCATCCAGATCTGTGTCGAAGCTAGCGTCGACGTAACCCTTTACGACGAGCTCTTCGTCACCTCCATAAACGAGAAACATATCCTTAGTCCTCTTCAGGTACTTCAGGATATTCTTGACCGCTGTCCAGTGTTCCTTGCCGGGATTACTTTGGTACCTTCCTACCAAACTTACGGCAAGGTTTACATCAGGTCT
>NW_025282486.1:0-1184 GCF_018294505.1 Triticum aestivum
ATTCCGACGGACTTTAAGCATCGCTACGAGTGAGAAAATCTCATCGTAGTCAACTCCTTGAACTTGTGAAAAACTTTTCGCCACAAGTCGAGCCTCATGGACGGTGACATTACCATCCACGTCCGTCTTCTTCTTAAAGATCCATTTATCTTAATGGCTTGCCGATCATCGGGCAAGTCCACCAAAGTCCATGCTTTGTTCTGATATATGGATACTATCTCGGATTTCATGGCTTCTAACCATTTGTCGGAATTCGGGCCCACCATCGCTTCTCCATAGCTCGTAGGTTCATTGTTGTCTAGCAACATGACCTTCAAGACAGGATTACGTACCACTCTTGAGTAGTACGCATCCTTGTCATCCTACGAGGTTTGGGAGTGACTTGATCCGAAGTTTCATGATCAATATCATAAGCTTCCACTTCAATTGGTGTAGGTGCCACAGGAACAACTTCCTGTGCCCTGCTACACACTTGTTGAAGTGACGGTTCAATAACCTCATCAAGTCTCCACCATCCTCCCACTCAACTCTTTCGAGAGAAACCTTTCCTCGAGAAAGGACCCGATTCACGAAACAATCCATATTGCTTTCGGATCTGAATTAGGAGGTATACCCAACTGTTTTGGGTGTCCTGTGAAGATGTATTTTATCCGCTTTGGGTTCGAGCTTATCAATCCTGAAACTTTTTCACATAAGCGTCGCAGCCCCAAACCTTTAAGAAACGACAACTTAGGTTTCTCTAAACCATAATTCATATGGTGTCATCTCAATGGAATTACGTGGTGCCCTATTTAAAGTGAATGTGGTTGTCTCTAATGCCTAACCCATGAACAATAGTGGTAATTCGATAAGAGACATCATGGTACGCACCATATCCAATAGGGTGCAACTATGATGTTCGGACACACCATCACACTATGGTGTTCCAGGCAGTATTAATTGCGAAACAATTTCCACAATGTCTTAATTGTGTGCCAAAACTCGTAACTCAGATACTCATCTCTATGATCATATCATAGACATTTTATCCTCTTGTCACAATGATCTTCTACTTCACTCTGAAATTACTTGAACCATTCAATAATTCAGACTTGTGTTTCATCAAGTAAATATTCTCAACATCTACTCGAATCATCTGTGAAGTAAGAACATAACGATATTCACTGCATGCCTCAGCACTCATT
>NW_025282487.1:0-1184 GCF_018294505.1 Triticum aestivum
AAGATATCCCCAAGACCGCCTTTGTGACTCGTTATGGTTCATACGAGTACACCGTCATGTCTTTCGGCTTAACCAATGCTCCAGCCACCTTCTCTCGCCTGATGAACTATATATTCATGGATTACCTCGACAAGTTCGTCGTGGTTTATCTGGATGATATTCTGGTATTTTCCAAGAACGAAGAGGAACATGCTGAACATCTTCGCCTCGTGCTGGAAAAGCTACGAGAGCATCAACTTTATGCCAAGTTCTCCAAATGTGAATTCTGGCTTCCCGAAGTAACCTATCTCGGGCATGTCATCTCTAAGGATGGTATTGCCGTCAACCCTGAACGAGTTCAGGCTATTCTCGATTGGACTCCTCCGAAGAACGTTAAGCAAATCAGAAGTTTTCTCGGTCTCGCCAGCTACTGCCGTCGATTCGTCGAGAACTTCTCCAAGATTGCCAGGCCTCTGACTAACCTATTGCATAAGGGCGTCAAGTTCCAGTGGACAGACAAATGTCAGGAAAGCTTCCAGGCACTCAAAGACAAGTTGACTTCTGCCCCAGTACTAGCTCCACCTGATACTAAGAAGGACTTCGTCATTTACTGCGACGCTTCCCGTCAAGGATTAGGCTGTGTCCTAATGCAAGAGCGCAAAGTGGTTGCTTATGCCTCTCGGCAATTGCGCCCTCACGAAGAGAACTACCCGGTTCACGACCTCGAACTTGCTGCTGTCATTCATGCGCTAAAACAGTGGCGACATTACCTGCTCGGTAATCGCTGCGAGATCTTCACTGACCACCAAAGTCTGAAGTATCTGTTTACTCAGCCAGACCTGAACCTCCGTCAGCAGAGATGGATGGAGACTGTTGCAGACTTTGATTTGGGTATTTCCTATACACCAGGCAAGGCTAATGTAATGGCTGATGCCTTGAGCCGCAAGTCTTACTGCAACCACCTCCAGGTTCACAAAGTTCAGCCCTCACTCGTTGAAGAATTCAGAAAGCTGAACCTCCATATTGTTCCTCCGGGTGCACTCGCTCCCCCTCCTCCGGAGTTCCGCAAGATGAATCTCCGTGTTGTTTCCCAGGGTTCCCTCTATACCCTGGCTGTTGAACCCGATCTCGTGGGCACCATAAAGACAATGCAGGGATTTGACTCTGAAGTCTACAAGATTAAGCAAGACCTCAAAGAAGGAAGT
>NW_025282488.1:0-1184 GCF_018294505.1 Triticum aestivum
TAGTTTCAAGAAAAGGGCAAAGGGATAGAAGGGGAACTTCAAGTAGAACGGCAAGCAAGTTGCTGCTCAAGTGAAGAAGCCTAAGTCTGGTCCTAAGCCTGAGACTAAGTGCTTCTACTGCAAAGGAACTGGTCACTGGAGGCGGAACTGCCCCAAGTATTTGGTGGATAAGAAGGATGGCAAAGTGAACAAAGGTATATTGGATATACATGTTATTGATGTGTACTTACTAGTGTTTATAGCAACCCCTCAGTATTTGATACTGGTTCAGTTGCTAAAGAGTAGTAACTCGAAAACGGAGTTGCAGAATAAACAGAGACTAGTAAAAGGCGAGGTGACGATGTGTGTTGGAAGTAGTTCCAAGATTGATATGATCATCATCGCACACTCCCTATACTTTCGGGATTAGTGTTGAAACTAAATAAGTGTTATTTGGTGTTTGCGTTGAGCATGAATATGATTTGATCATGTTTATTGCAATTAGAGAACAATTGTTGTTCTGTTTACATGAATAAAAACCTTTTATGGTCATACACACCAACGAAAATGGTTTGTTGGATCTCAGTGATACACATATTCATAATATTGAAGCCAAAAGATGCAAAGTTAATAATGATAGTGCAACTTATTTGTGGCACTGCCGTTTAGGTCATATTGGTGTAAAGCGCATGAAGAAACTCCATACTGATGGGATTTTGGAATCACTTGATTATGAATCACTTGATGCTTGCGAATCGTGCCTCATGGGCAAGATGACTAAAACGCCGTTCTCCGGAACTATGGAGAGAGCAACAGATTTGTTGGAAATCATACATACAGATGTATGTGGTCCGATGAATATTGAGGCTCGCAGCAGGTATCATTATTTTCTGATCTTCACAGATGATTTGAGCAGATATAGGTATATCTACTTGATGAAACACAAGTCTGAAACATTTGAAAAGTTCAAAGAATTTCAGAGTGAAGTGGAGAATCATCGTAACAAGAAAATAAAAGTTTCTACGATATGATCGCAGAGGTAAAATATTTGAGTTACGAGTTTGGCCTTCAGTCAAAACAAAGTGAAATAGTTTCACTACTCACGCCACCTGGAACACCACAGCATAATGGTGTGTCCGAACGTCATAACCGTACTTTATTGGATATAGTGCAATCTATGATGTCTCTTACCAATTTACCACTAT
>NW_025282489.1:0-1184 GCF_018294505.1 Triticum aestivum
TATCCGGTTTGCGATTTAGAATCGTCCGGATCAGTGTCAAAGCTTGCATCAACGTAACCTTTTACGATGAGCTCTTTGTCACTTCCATATACGAGAAACATATCCTTAGTCCTTTTCAGGTATTTCAGGATGTTCTTGACCGCTGTCCAGTGATCCATTCCTGGATTACTTTGGTACCTCCCTGCTAAACTTATAGCAAGGCACACATCAGGTCTGGTACACAACATTGCATACATGATAGAGCCTATGGCTGATGCATAGGGAACATCTTTCATATTCTCTCTATCTTCTGCAGTGGTCGGGCATTGAGTCTTACTCAATTTCACACCTTGTAACACAGGCAAGAACCCTTTCTTTGCTTGATCCATTTTGAATTTCTTCAAAATTTTGTCAAGGTATGTGCTTTGTGAAAGTCCAATTAAGCGTCTTGATCTGTCTCTATAGATCTTAATGCCTAATATGTAAGCAACTTCACCGAGGTCTTTCATTGAAAAACTTTTATTCAAGTATCCCTTTATGCTATCCAGAAATTCTATATCATTTCCAATCAGTAATATGTCATCCACATATAATATCAGAAATGCTACAGAGCTCCCACTCACTTTCTTGTAAATACAGGCTTCTCCAAAAGTCTGTATAAAACCAAATGCTTTGATCACACTATCAAAACGTTTATTCCAACTCCAAGAGGCTTGCACCAGTCCATAAATGGATCGCTGGAGCTTGCACACTTTGTTAGCTCCCTTTGGATCGACAAAACCTTCTGGTTGCATCATATACAACTCTTCTTCCAGGAATCCATTCAGGAATGCAGTTTTGACATCCATTTGCCAAATTTCATAATCATAAAATGCGGCAATTGCTAACATGATTCGGACGGACTTAAGCATCGCTACGGGTGAGAAGGTCTCATCGTAGTCAATTCCTTGAACTTGCCGAAAACCTTTTGCGACAAGTCGAGCTTTGTAGACAGTAACATTACCATCAGCGTCAGTCTTCTTCTTAAAAATCCATTTATTCTCAATTGCTTGCCGATCATCGGGCAAGTCAACCAAAGTCCATACTTTGTTCTCATACATGGATCCCATCTCAGATTTCATGGCTTCAAGCCACTTTGCGGAATCTGGGCTCACCATCGCTTCTTCATAGTTCGTAGGTTCATCATGATCTAGTAGCATGACCTC
>NW_025282490.1:0-1184 GCF_018294505.1 Triticum aestivum
GAACGTCGTAATCGCACTCTATTGGATATGGTGCGATCTATGATGTCTCTTACCGATTTACCGCTCTCATTTTGGGGTTATGCTTTAGAGACTGCCGCATTCACTTTAAATAGGGCTCCGTTGAAATCCGTTGAGACGACACCGTATGAATTATGGTTTGGGAAGAAACCTAAGCTGTCGTTTCTAAAAGTTTGGGGATGCGATGCTTATGTCAAGAAACTTCAACCTGAAAAGCTCGAACCCAAGTCGGAAAAATGCGTCTTCATAGGATACCCTAAGGAAACTATTGGGTATACCTTCTACCTCAGATCCGAAGGCAAGATCTTCGTTGCCAAGAACGGGTCCTTTCTGGAGAAGGAGTTTCTCTCGAAAGAATTGAGTGGGAGGAAAGTGGAACTTGATGAGGTGATAGTCACCCCTTCCGAACCGGAAAGTAGCGCAGCGCGGGAAAATGTTCCTGTGGGGCCTACACCGACTGGGGAGGAAGTTAATGATGATGATCATGAAGCTTCGGATCAAGTTACTGAACTTCGTAGGTCCACAAGGACACGTTTCGCACCAGAGTGGTACGGCAACCCTGTCCTGGAAATCATGTTGTTAGACAACGGTGAACCTTCGAACTATGAAGAAGCGATGGCGGGCCCGGATTCCGACAAATGGCTAGAAGCCATGAAATCCGAGATAGAATCCATGTATGTAAACAAAGTATGGACTTTGACTGACTTGCCCGATGAGCGGCGAGCCATAGAAAACAAATGGATCTTTAAGAAGAAGACGGACGCAGATGGTAATGTGACCATCTACAAAGCTCGACTTGTCGCTAAGGGTTATCGACAAGTTCAAGGGGTTGACTACGATGAGACTTTCTCACCCGTAGCGAAGCTGAAGTCCGTCCGAATCATGTTAGCAATTGCCGCATACTATGATTATGAGATATGGCAGATGGACGTCAAAACGGCATTCCTTAATGGCTTCCTTAAGGAAGAGTTGTATATGATGCAGCCGGAAGGTTTTGTCGATCCTAAGAATGCTAACAAAGTATGCAAGCTCCAGCGCTCAATCTATGGGCTGGTGCAAGCATCTCGGAGTTGGAACATTCGCTTTGATGAGATGATCAAAGCGTTTGGGTTTACACAGACTTATGGAGAAGCCTGTGTTTACAAGAAAGTGAGTGGGAGCTCTGT
>NW_025282491.1:0-1184 GCF_018294505.1 Triticum aestivum
TCTAACACTTTGGCACAATTTTCCTTTCCATCATACTCACGAAAGATATTAAAAAGATGAAGCGTATGAGGTAGACTCAATTCCATTTTTATATAGCTTTCTTTGGTAGACTAAACTAGTGATAAAATAAGAAACTAAAAGACTCGATTGCAAGATCTAAAGATATACCTTCAAGCGCTCACCTCCCCGGCAACGGCGCTAGAAAAGAGCTTGATGTCTACTACACAACCTTCTTCTTGTAGACGTTGTTGGGCCTCCAAGTGCAGAGATTTGTAGGACAGTAGCAAATTTCCCTCAAGTGGATGACCTAAGGTTTATCAATCCGTAGGAGGCGTAGGATGAAGATGGTCTCTCTCAAGCAACCCTGCAACCAAATAACAAAGAGTCTCTTGTGTCCCCAACACCCAATATAATGGTAAATTGTATAGGTGCACTAGTTCGGCGAAGAGATGGTGATACAAGTGCAATATGGATAGTAGATAATAGTTTTTGTAGTCTGAAAATATAAAAAAGCAAGGTAATTAATGATAAAAATGAGCATAAATGGTATTGCAATGATAGGAAACAAGGCCTAGGGTTCATACTTTCGCTAGTGCAAGTCCTCTCAACAATAATAACATAATTGGATCACATAACTATCCCTCAACATGCAACAAAGAGTCACTCCAAAGTCACTAATAGCGGAGAACAAACGAAGAGATTATGGTAGGGTACGAAACCACCTCAAAGTTATTCCTTCCAATCAATCCGTTGGGCTATTCCTATAAGTGTCACAAACAGCCCTAGAGTTCGTACTAGAATAACACCTTAAGACACAAATCTATCAAAACCCTAATGTCACCTAGATACTCCAATGTCACCTCAAGTATTTGCGAGTATGATTATACGATATGCATCACACAATCTCAGATTCATCTATTCAACCAACACATAGAACCTCAAAGAGTGCCCCAAAGTTTCTACCGGAGAATCACGACGAAAACGTGTGCCAACCCCTATGCATAGGTTCATGGGCGAAACCCGCAAGTTGATCACCAAAACATACATCAAGTGAATCACGTGATATCCCATTGTCACCACAGATACGCACGGCAAGACATACATCAAGTGTTCTCAAATCTTTAAAGACTCAATCCGATAAGATAACTTCAAAGGGGAAACTCAATCCATTACAAGAGAGAGAG
>NW_025282492.1:0-1184 GCF_018294505.1 Triticum aestivum
AGTGTTGATGACCGGCACGTAAACGCACCCCAGGGTTCGTTAATCGTGGAAATCACTCCGGGACCCCAAAAAGTAAGTAATAGTCCACGAAACGGGCCAGAATCGGCCAAAACTGTGACTGTTGATGACCGACACATGACCGCACCTTGGGGTTCAACAACTATGGAAATCAATCCAGGACACTAAACCAGTGAGTAATAGTCTACGAACCAGGCCAGAATCGGCCAAAACTGTGAGTGTTGATGACCGACACATAAGCGCGTCTTGGGGTTCAACAACTATGGAAATCGCTCCGAGGCCCCAAAACAGTGAGTAATAGTCCACGAATCGGGCCAGAATCGGCCAAAATCGTGAGTGTCCATGACCGACACGTAAACGCACCACAGGGTTCGTTAATCATGGAAAACACTCCATACCCCAAAACAGTGAGTAATAGTCCACGAAACGGGCCAGAATCGGCCAAAACCACGAGTGTTGATGACCGACACGTAAACACAACTCAGGGTTCGTTAATCGTGGAAATCACTCCGGGACCCCAAAACGGTGAGTAATAGTCCATGAAATGGGCCAGAATCGGCCAAAACTGTGAGTGTTGATGACCGACACATAAGCGCACCCATGGGTTCGTTAATCATGGAAATCACTCCGGGACCCCAAAACGGTGAGTAATAGTCCATGAAACGGGTTAGAATCTGCCAAAACCGCGAGTGTTGACGACTGACACGTAAACGCACCCCAGGGTTTGTTAATCATGGAAATCACTCCGGGACCCCAAAACAGTGACTAATAGTCCACGAATCGGGCCAGAATAGGCGAAAACTGTGAGTGTTCATGACCGACACGTAAACGCACCCCAGGTTTCGTTAATCGTGGAAAACACTCCAGGACCGGAAATCGGTGAGTAACAGTCCACAAAACGGGCCAGAATCTGCCAAAACAATGTGTGTTGATGACCTACACGTAAACGCACCCCAGGGTTCGTTAATCGTGGAAATCAATCCGGGAACCCAAAACAGTGAGTAATAGTCTACGAAACGGGCCAGAATCGGCCAAAACTGTGAGTGTTGATGACCGACACATAAGCGCACCTTGGGGTTCAACAACTATGGAAATCGCTTCAGGACCCCAAAACGGTGAGTAATAATCCAAGAAATGGGCTAGAATCGGCCAAAACTGCGAGTGTT
>NW_025282493.1:0-1184 GCF_018294505.1 Triticum aestivum
CATCATCCGGGAGATTAACTCCCAGCCGAGTCAAGCGGTTATGCAACCCAGACATAGTGAGTATGTGCTCACTGACAGAACTGTTTTCCTCCATCTTACAGCTGAAGAATTTGTCGGAGACTTCATATCTCTCGACCCGGGCATGAGCTTGGAAAACCATTTTCAGCTCTTCGAACATCTCATATGCTCCATGTCTCTCAAAACGCTTTTGGAGCCCCGGCTCTAGGCTGTAAAGCATGCCGCACTGAACGAGGGAGTAGTCATCGAAACGTGCCTGCCAAGCGTTCATAACATCTTGTTCTGCAGGGAGAACGGGTGCGTCACCAAGCGGTGCTTGTAGGACATAATCTTTCTTGGCAGCTATGAGGATGATCCTCAGGTTCCGGACCCAGTCCGTATAGTTGCTGCCATCGTCTTTCAGCTTAGTTTTCTCTAGGAACGCGTTGAAGTTGAGGACTACGTTAGCCATTTGATCTACAAGACATATTGCAAAGATTTTAGACTAAGTTCATGATAATTAAGTTCAACTAATCAAATTATTAGTGAACTCCCACTTAGATTAGACATCCCTCTAGTCATCTAAGTATTACATGATCCGAGTTAAACTAGACCGTGTCCGATCATCACGTGAGACGGACTAGTCAACATCGGTGAACATCTTCATGTTGATCGTATCTTCTATACGACTCATGCTCGACCTTTCGGTCTTCTGTGTTCCGAGGACATGTCTGTACATGCTAGGCTCGTCAAGTCAACCTAAGTGTTTGCATGTGTAAATCTGTCTTACACCCGTTGTATGTGAACGTCTGAATAAAACACCCGATCATCACGTGGTGTTTTGAAACAGCGAACTGTCGCAACGGTGCACAGTTAGGGGGAACACTTCTTGAATTTATTGTGAGGGATCATCTTATTTACTACCGTCGTTCTAAGTAAACAAGATGCAAAACATGATAAACATCACATGCAATCAAATAATAAACGTGACATGATATGGCCAATATCACATAGCTCCTTTGATCTCCATCTTGGGGCTCCATGATCATCTTGTCACCGGCTTGACACCATGATCTCCATCATCATGATCTCCATCATCGTGTCTCCATGAAGTTGCTCGCCAACTATTACTTCTACTACTATGGCTAACGCGTTTAGCAATAAAGTAAAGTAATTTACATGGCGTT
>NW_025282494.1:0-1184 GCF_018294505.1 Triticum aestivum
CATACATTCCAACTCCGAGATGCTCACTCTAGTCCTTAGAAGGATTGCTGGAGCTTTGCATACTTATTAGCATCTTTCGGGATTGACAAAACCTTCCGGTTGTATCACATACAACCTTTCCTCATTAAAATCGTCGAGGAAACAATGTTTTGACATCCTATCTGCAAGATTTCATAAATAATGCAGTAATCGCTAATATAATTCCAACAGACTCTTAGCATCGCTACGAGTGAGAAAATCTCATCATAGTCAACTCCTTGAACTTGTCGGAAAACATCTTAACGACAAGTCGAGCTTTCTTAATGGTGACATTTACCATCATTGTCCGTCTTCCTTTTGAAATCCATCTGTACTCATTAGCCTTACGACCATCGAGCCGTTCTGCCAAAGTCTACACTTTGTTTTCATACATGGATCCTCTCTCGGATTTTATGGCCTCAAGCCATTTATCGGGATCCGGGCCCACCATCGCTTCTCCATAGCTCGTAGGTTCATTGTTGTCTAGCAACATGACCTTCAAGACAGGATTACGTACCACTCTGAAGTAGTACGCATCCTTGTCATCCTACGAGGTTTGGGAGTGACTTGATCCGAAGTTTCATGATCAATATCATAAGCTTCCACTTCAATTGGTGTAGGTGCCACAGGAACAACTCCTTGTGCCATGTCACACACTAGTTGAAGAGACGGTTCAATAACCTCATCAAGTCTCCACCATCCTCCCACTCAATTCTTTCGAGAGAAACTTTTCCTCGAGAAAGGACCCGATTCTAGAAACAATCCATATTGCTTTCGGATCTGAATTAGGAGGTATACCCAACTGTTTTGGGTTTCCTATGAAGATGCATTTTATCCGCTTTGGGTTCGAGCTTATCAACCTGAAACTTTTTCATATAAGCGTCGCAGCCCCAAACTTTTAAGAAACGACAACTTAGGTTTCTCTAAACCATAATTCATACGGTGTCATCTCATCGGAATTACGTGGTGCCCTATCTAAAGTGAATGTGGTTGTCTCTAATGCCTAACCCATGAACGATAGTGGTAATTCGATAAGAGACATCATGGTACGCACCATATCCAATAGGGTGCAACTATGATGTTCGGACACACCATCACATTATGGTGTTCCAGGCGGTATTAATTGCGAAACAATTTCCACAATGTCTTAATTGTGTGCCAAAACT
>NW_025282495.1:0-1184 GCF_018294505.1 Triticum aestivum
ATTCCTACAGGCAACCTGGCTCTGATACCAACTTGTGACTCCCCCGATTCAATCGTACACTAATCATGCACGCAAATGTGTACGATCAAGATCAGGGACTCACGGGAAGATATCACAACACAACTCTACAAATAAAATAAGTCATACAAGCATCATAATACAAGCCAGGGGCCTCGAGGGCTCGAATACAAGTGCTCGATCATAGACGAGTCAGCGGAAGCAACAATATCTGAGTACAGACATAAGTTAAACAAGGTTTGCCTTAAGAAGGCTAGCACAAACTGGGATACAGATCGAAAGAGGCGCAGGCCTCCTGCCTGGGATCCTCCTAACTACTCCAGGTCGTCGTCAGCGGGCAGCACGTAGTAGTAGGCACCTCCGGTGTAGTAGGGGTCGTCGTCGACGGTGGCGTCTGGCTCCTGGACTCCAGCATCTGGTTGCGACAACCAGAAAGGAAGGAAAAGGGGAAAAAAGGGGGGAGAAAGCAACCGTGAGTACTCATCCAAAGTACTCGCAAGCAAGGAACTACACTACATATGCATGGGTTTATGTGTAAGGGCCATATCAGTGGACTGAACTGCAGAATGCCAGAATAAGAGGGGGATAGCTAGTCCTGTCGAAGACTACGCTTCTGGCAGCCTCCGTCTTGCATCAAGTATAAGAGGGTAGATTGAAGTCCTCCAAGTAGCATCTCCCAATAACATCTTCAAGTAGCATCGCATAGCATAATCCTACCCGGCGATCCTCTCCTCGTCGCCCTGCGGAAAAGCGATCACCGGGTTGTCTGTGGAACTTGGAAGGGTGTGTTTTATTAAGTATCCGGTTCTAGTTGTCATAAGGTCAAGGTACAACTCCAAGTCGTCCTGTTACCGAAGATCACGGCTATTCGAATAGATTAACTTCCCTGCAGGGGTGCACCACATAGCCCAACACGCTCGATCCCATTTGGCCGGACACACTTTCTTGGGTCATGCCCGGCCTCGGAAGATCAACACGTCGCAGCCCCACCTAGGCAAAACAGAGAGGCCAGCACGCCGGTCTAAACCTAAGCGCGCAGGGGTCTGGGCCCATCGCCCTGAGCACACCTGCACGTTGCGAGGGCGGCCGAAAGCAGACCTAGCCTAGTGGCGTTCCAGTCCAATTCGGCGCGCGCCGCTCCGTCGCTGACGTCTGAAGTGCTTCGG
>NW_025282496.1:0-1184 GCF_018294505.1 Triticum aestivum
GGAGTAGTTATGGGTATCCCGACGTCGTGGTATCAGCCGAAGCACTTCAGACGTCAGCGACGGAGCGGCGCGCGCCGAATTGGACTGGAACGCCACTAGGCTAGGTCTGCTTTCGGCCGCGTACGCAACGTGCAGGTGTGCTATGGGCGATGGGCCCAGACCCCTGTGCGCTTAGGTTTAGACCGGCGTGCTGGCCTCTCTGTTTTGCCTAGGTGGGGCTGCGACGTGTTGATCTTCCGAGGCCGGGCATGACCCAGGAAAGTGTGTCCGGCCAAATGGGATCGAGCGTGTTGGGCTATGTGGTGCACCCCTGCAGGGAAGTTAATCTATTCGAATAGCCGTGATCTTCGGTAACAGGACGACTTGGAGTTGTACCTTGACCTTATGACAACTAGAACCGGATACTTAATAAAACACACCCTTCCAAGTGCCAGATACAACCGGTGGTCGCTCTACCTCAGGGATATGAGGAGGGGATCCCCGGGTAGGATTACGCTATGAGATGCTATTTGGAGATGTTACTTGGAGATGCTACTTGGAGGACTTCAATCTACTCTCTTATACTTGATGCAAGACGGAGGCTGCCAGAAGCGTAGTCTTCGACAGGATTAGTTATCCCCCTCTTATTCTGGCATTCTGCAGTTCAGTCCACTGATATGGCCTCCTTACACATATACCCATGCATATGTAGTGTAGTTCCTTGCTTGCGAGTACTTTGGATGAGTACTCACGGTTGCTTTTCTCCCTCTTTTCCCCTTTCCCTTCTACCTGGTTGTCGCAACCAGATGCTGGAGTCCAGGAGCCAGACGCCACCGTCGACGACGACCCCTACTACACCGGAGGTGCCTACTACTACGTGCTGCCCGCTGATGACGACCAGGAGTGACCTAGGAGGATCCCAGGCAGGAGGCCTGCTCCTCTTTCGATCTGTATCCCAGTTTGTGCTAGCCATCTTATGGCACTCTGTTTAACTTATGTCTGTACTCAGATATTGTTGCTTCCGCTGACTCGTCTATGATCGAGCACTTGTATTCGAGCCCTCGAGGCCCCTGGCTTGTATTATGATGCTTGTATGACTTATTTTATTTGTAGAGTTGTGTTGTGATATCTTCCCGTGAGTCCCTGATCTTGATCGTACACATTTGCGTGCATGATTAGTGTACGATTAAATCGGGGGCGTCACA
>NW_025282497.1:0-1184 GCF_018294505.1 Triticum aestivum
TTTCACAGCTTACGCCTCCCGGAACTCCACAGAGAAATGGAGTATCGGAACGACGTAACCGAACCTTGTTGGACATGGTAAGGTCAATGATGTCTCTTACAAATCTTCCAATATCTTTTTGGGGTCATGCACTACTTACTGCTGCTCACACACTAAACAAAGCACCGTCTAAATCTGTTGAGACGACGCCACATGAGATGTGGCACGGGAAGAAACCCGACCTGTCGTTTTTCAAAATTTGGGGTTGTGAAGCTTATGTAAAGCGTTTACAGCCAAGCAAACTTGATCCCAGATCAGACAAATGTTACTTTGTAGGTTATCCCAAGGAGACAGTTGGGTATTCTTTCTACCACGCCTCCGAGAACAAAGTGTTTGTTGCAAAACATGGAGTCTTTCTTGAGAAAGAGTTTCTCACTAAAGAAGTGAGTGGGAGGACAGTACAACTCAATGAGATTAGTGAATCTTCGGCAACCGTTGATATGGCTAAGGAACCGGAAGAAATTCCGCTAATTATCCCTACAACCGAGCCGGAAGTTGTCGCATGTGATGCAGAGACTTCAGACAATGTTGTAACTGAACCGCGCAGATCAGGTAGGGCTATCCAGCCACCTGAGTGGTTTCATAACAAAATCTTCATTCTTGAAGACGATGAACCTGCGCACTACAAGGAAGCGATGGCGGGGCCCAGCTCAAAAGAATGGCACAAAGCCATGAGATCCGAAATGGAATCCATGTACGAAAACCAAGTTTGGAACTTGGAAGAACTTCCAGAAGGCGTAAAGCCCATTGGTTGTAAATGGATTTTCAAAAGAAAGACGGACGCGGATGGTAACATTACTATCCACAAAGCTAGACTTGTCGCGAAAGGGTTCACACAAGTTCCAGGAGTGGACTACGACGAGACTTTCTCGCCAGTAGCTATGCTTAGGTCTGTTCGGATATTGCTAGCAATTGCTGCTTATTTCGACTATGAAATATGGCAGATGGATGTCAAAACGGCTTTCCTAAATGGAAACCTCAAAGAGGATGTATACATGATATAGCCAGAAGGTTTTGTCATTCATGAGGATGCTGGAAAGGTATGCAAACTTCAGAAAGCCATTTATGGTCTGAAGCAAGCATCAAGGAGCTGGAACATTCGTTTTGATGAAGTGGTCAAAGAGTTTGGCTTCATCAGGAATGAC
>NW_025282498.1:0-1184 GCF_018294505.1 Triticum aestivum
CTTCTCGGCATGGATGGGACGGTGCTATCCAATGTTGGAGGATCATCCGCTAGCTGCTGCCGCTGCTGAGACCCCCTTTCCTGGCTAAGTGAGTCAATCTGCTGTTGTTGCCGCTGGAATTTGAGTGCCAAGTCCGCGTGCCTTGCTTCTAGGCCTTGAAGGCGTTCTACGTCCTGCTTCCTCTGCTCCTCCTCCAGCTTCCTCTTCTTCTCCTCCTCCATCTTTTTTCTTGCACGGCACCTGTAGTCGTCGTTCCATTCCGAAAAGCCCTCATACCAGGGAATAACGCCCTTGCCTCGTGTTCTTCCCGGGTGTTCGGGATTTCCCAGGGCACGCGTAAGCTCGTCGTTCTCTCTGTTGGGCGTGAACACCCCCTTTCGAGCATCTTCTATTGCGTCAAGTAACTTTTGTTCGGCTCCTTTTAGACTTGCCATCTTTGAAACCAGGCCTTTCTTCTGGTCGAACGCCCCCCCCCCATGTGCACAGAACCAAGATCTGCACCTGGGGGGCCAGCTCCTAGTAACCGGAGTGACCCTTGCATCCTCCATCTCTTGCTCAGACTTATCCCACTTAAGCATTGCCACCGCGTAGCCACCTGGCCCCAGCCTATGGAACTGCGTCTTTTTTGTGGCATTGGCCTTGTTTTTTCTTGACAGTTCCTTAGATAATTCTGATTCCTAGAATTTCACGAAAGCGGGCCAGTGTTCTCTTTGCTTCTCCAGTGTTCCCTTGAATTCTGGAGTCTTCCTTTCTGCAGCGACGTAGTTGGCCCATACAGTTTTCTTGTGGGTGTTGAATGCAATTGCCATCTTCTTAAGAGCAGCGTCCTTGACTTTCTGCACATCTGCATCAGTGAAATAATCTGGTAGTGTGAATGTTCCATCAGAGATTCCCAAAGCTTTTCTTTTGCTCTGTCGTCGAACCAAGTAACATCTGGACGTTTAGTTTTTGGATCTTTCCATTCTTGAATGGAGATCGGGAGTTGGTCCTTCACAAGAACTCCGCACTGATGAACGAACTTGTTCGCAATGTTCTTAGGCGTGAGGGGTTCGCCACTAGCTTTGATGGAATCGATGTCGTACTTTACACCCTCCTTCAACTTTTTGCCCGGGCCTCGCTTTGTCCAGATGTCTGTAGAAGCAGATTTGCTCGATCCGGAGGGCTGAAAGAAGAAAGATCGATTC
>NW_025282499.1:0-1184 GCF_018294505.1 Triticum aestivum
ATGAGGTGGACGGCGGCGAAGCTCCTGGACACGATGGCACGGCGTGGGGTGGACGGAGGGCGTGGCTACGGCGAGGGGGTGGCGGCGATGGCGTCGGCCATGGCTGGGGCGTGCGAGGGGGAGGAGCTGGAGAGGAGAGGGGGTGTCTCGGGGGTTCGGGGGAGAGAGGGAGGCCGGTTCACGGTGTTAGCCGGCCGAGGGAGGCGGCGAGGCGGCGAGCAGCTGCGTGGCGAGCTGCGGTGCCGCCGCCGAGCACCTTGGCTGCCTGCCTAGCAAGCCAAGCAGCTCGCTGGAGCGGTGGCCGGGCTGGGCCGGCCAGGTGGGCTGGCTGGTGGGCGACAGGTAAGCTATTTCATTTTCTTCTGTTTCTGTTTTTATTTAATATATCTGCAACTTTGTTGAATTTAATAAAATACCTAGGCAACTTCAAAAATCACCAAACTATTCCTGGCCCATAGTTGGATTATTTCCAACATGAAACATTTTAGTTTGGAGATATTTGAGCATTTAAATATTTTATATTATTTTAAATGCCCAAATTCAAATATTTATGATTTAATTCAAAAACCCTAGGATGGCCTAGGAAAATGTGCACCACTTTTGGCAGAGGTTCTGAACCAAGGCAAAAATGATGGGCATTTTAGAAGGGCATTTCAGGTTCATTGAAAAATTATTTTAGTAACCCTAGTTGGTTTCAGAGGGGACTGGGGGTTCTATCATCCCCATTTCAAGTTTCTGATGAAAGAGTAAACATGATGCAACACTCTAATGCATGACTAGCTAGGGTGTGACAACTCACCCCCACTCAAAAGAATCTCGTCCCGAGATTTGGGTTCCTCCGGGAAGAAGGCGGGATATTCAAGTCGAAGACGATCCTCCCTTTCCCAAGTTGCTTCATCCTCAGAATGGTGCGACCATTGAACCTTGAGAAACTTGATATTATGACGTCGCGTGGTACGTTCGGCCTGATCGAGGATACGAATGGGGTACTCTCGATATGTAAGATCATCTTGGAGATCAAGCGTTTCGTGGTCCACTCCACGGATAGGATCCGAGAAGCAACGCCTGAGTTGAGAAACGTGGAAGACATCGTGAACTCTGGAGAGGTGCGGAGGTAGTTCCAACTGGTAGGCAACTTCTCCTCGTTTGGCGAGAATGCGAAAAGGTCCAATGTAACGAGGAGC
>NW_025282500.1:0-1184 GCF_018294505.1 Triticum aestivum
CTAGCTTGCCCTTGATCCCGAAGCGGTGAGCACCCTTCATTGGTGTAACGCGAAGATAGGCCTTTTCGCCAGGTTGATAGACCATGTCTTTATGATGACGGTCATAATTACTCTTCTGACGTGACTGAGCAGTCTTGAGATTCTCGCGAATAATGCGGACTTGTTCTTCGGCATGTTGGATAATATCCGGACCGAAGAGTGGACGTTCCCCAGTTTCTGACCAGTTCAGAGGGGTTCGGCACTTTCGTCCATATAACACTTCGAAGGGGGCCATCTTCAGACTAGCTTGGTAGCTATTATTATAAGAGAACTCAGCATACGGAAGAGATTCCTCCCATTTCTTGCCGAAGGAAATAACACAAGCTCGAAGCATGTCCTCGAGAACTTGGTTGACACGTTCAACTTGCCCTTGTGACTGAGGATGAAAAGCAGTGCTGAAAGACAGATGAGTGCCCATAGCTTCTTGGAAACTTGCCCAGAATCTTGAAGTGAATAAACTGCCACGGTTTGAACTGATAACCAGTGGAATACCGTGAAGCGAAACAATTCTGGTCATGTAGAGAGTTGCAAGCTGACTAGCAGTGATCGTTTCTTTGACCGCCAGAAAATGTGCAACCTTAGAAAGTCGGTCAATGACGACAAGAATAGCATCATTGCCTTTCTGCGATTTGGGGAATCCAGTGACGAAGTCCATTTCAACATGCTCCCATTTCCATTCAGGAATAGATATAGGTTGTAGAGTTCCAGCAGGCCTTTGATGTTCTGCTTTGATACGACGGCAAACGTCACATTCAGCAACATAACGAGCAATGTCTTGCTTCATATTAGACCACCAGAATCTCTGGCGGATGTCTTGGTACATCTTTGTACTACCAGGATGAATACATAGAGGCGTATCATGAGCTTCTTTCATAACCTCCTGGGTCATATTCAGGTTTTCCTCCTTACACGGCACCACTAGGCGGCCTTTGAAGTACAAGGCGCCATCATCAGCAATAGTGAAGGATGAGGGACTTCCTTCTTTGAGGTCTTGCTTAATCTTGTAGACTTCAGAGTCAAATCCCTGCATTGTCTTTATGGTGCCCACGAGATCGGGTTCAACAGCCAGGGTATAGAGGGAACCCTGGGAAACAACACGGAGATTCATCTTGCGGAACTCCGGGGGAGGGGGAGCGAGTGCACCC
>NW_025282501.1:0-1184 GCF_018294505.1 Triticum aestivum
AAATGAAGCCTAATAATAAACCATCTAGTGTTGCTTCTGAAATTAAATTGAAAAGTGCATGTTTATTTGCCACCAAATCTGATATTGATGAGCTAGATTTCAGCAAATCTGTTTGCTATGTTTTTGTGTGCAAAGAGGCATTATTTTCATTCGAGGACGTGCCTTCCTCTTTGCCTCCTGCTGTCACTAACATTTTGCAGGAGTTCGCTGACGTTTTTCCACAAGACGTGCCACCGGGATTGCCGCCTATTCGAGGGATTGAGCATCAGATTGACTTAATTCCCGGTGCTTCACTGCCAAACCGTGCACCATACCGTACCAATCCAGAGGAGACGAAGGAGATTATGCATCAAGTACAAGAGCTTCTCGACAAAGGTTATATACGCGAATCCCTTAGTCCTTGTGCTGTTCCTATTATTCTAGTGCCGAAAAAGGATGGTACATCACGTATGTGTGTTGATTGTAGAGGCATTAATAATATTACTATTCGTTATCGTCATCCTATTCCTAGGCTAGATGATATGCTTGATGAATTGAGTGGCTCTACAATATTCTCCAAAGTTGATTTGCATAGTGGCTACCATCAAATTCGTATGAAAGTGGGAGATGAATGGAAAACAGCATTTAAAACTAAGTTTGGATTAGATGAGTGGTTAGTCATGCCTTTTGGGTTAACTAATGCACCTAATACTTTCATGAGATTAATGAACGAAGTTTTACGTGCTTTGATTGGACGATTTGTGGTAGTTTACTTTGATGACATATTGATTTATAGCAGATCTTTGGAAGAACATTTGGAACATTTACGTGCTGTTTTTATTGCTCTACGTGATGCACGTTTGTTTGGTAACCTTGGGAAGTGCACCTTTTGCACCGACCGAGTATCTTTTCTTGGCTATGTTGTTACTCCACAGGGAATTGAAGTTGATAAAGCCAAGATTGAAGCTATTGAGAGTTGGCCGCAGCCCAAAACGGTCACACAAGTGAGGAGTTTTCTTGGCCTCGCTGGATTCTATAGGCGTTTTGTGAGAGATTTCAGCACCATTGCTGCACCTCTTAATGAGCTTACAAAGAAAGATGTGCCTTTTCTTTGGGGTACCGCACAGGAAGAAGCCTTCACGGTATTGAAAGATAAGTTGACACATGCTCCTTTACTCCAACTTCCTGATTTTAATAAGACTTTT
>NW_025282502.1:0-1184 GCF_018294505.1 Triticum aestivum
AAGTATTACCAGGTTGTCACCTGACTGCTATGTTGAGCTCGTGATCAAGTCGGGTTCTTGTGAACCACCCTTTCTCCAAGAATCTGTGATGGATATCCCGGAGCTAGTTGGTTAAGCTAGACAACAACTTGGAGAGTTGGAAGATAAAAGCTTGTCTGACTTAGTTCATGTTAAGGGATATCTTTCTGTGTATGTGTGTGTGTTGAAGAAAGATGATATCTTCATTAATTGGTCCTTGTGATCAGTTGTTGGACCTATTGTCTTACCCCATCTATAATTTGAGTATGGGCTATCATCCAATCAGACCAGAACCAACGATATTCGTAATGTTGTCTTACTCGTGGTTGATCCCTCGAGCATACACCATTATATCTTTTGGGTCTGACCAATGCTAACACTTGTTCTCTTAACTATGGAATTCCTTTTAAAGGGAAACCCGGAAGAATTATTGTTGAGCCCATTGACAACATCCTTATCTCCTCCATGATTTTGTTGAACATTAAGCTAGTGTTGGAAACTTTTGAAAGCATTTCTTCATGCTAACTCATGAAGTATTTGTTTGATGAAAGGAGTGACTTCCTCTTATACACGTGCATTTGGTGAAAGTTGCCGCCGTGGATTTGAGAAAGTTAGTTTTGCTTCCTCTGGAATCATCCCAAGTCAGTCATGCATAAGTGCGAAGTATTCTGTGGTCTGGAGACTTGCAACCTTCATTCCATATGTGTTCCGAGCACACCAAGCCACTGATTGAGTTGTTCAAAGATAAAGGAGTCTGTCCAAGGTGAACTCTTTGGACTTCCACGCGTGGAGACTTCGATGTCATTAATGATGGTTCCCCACCTGAACTCGGTAGTGTTTTATTATAAGACTACCACGTGGTCATGTTTGTCTGGGACAGCGTGTTCACATGTTTGTAGCAGAACCAGCTCATGTTTTGGAGCTTACTATCGTAGTTCATTCCCCGAGAATCTCGCAGCGTTGTCTCGTCGAATTGTGTTGCAAACTTTCATTTTTCTTCCTAGACTCGATGAGTCTGGAATATCCTGACACCAACCAGATCTGAATCTCAGGCAGATATGATGGTTTGGAACATTTCCCAAGAACTATAATATCGGTCCCTCGAAAACCGGTAAAGTGGATGTCGTGGCCAACACACCCAGCCGGAAGACCTGTTATTATAATAT
>NW_025282503.1:0-1184 GCF_018294505.1 Triticum aestivum
TAATTAACCTAAACAGTGAATGACAGGTGGGTCCCACTGGACCCACATGTCAGTTGACTTAGTCAACCCCTGTTGACTGCTGATGTCAGCATGACATCATGCTGATGTCATAAATCCAAATTTCGAATTAAATTAAATAATTAATTAAATTCCAGAAATTAATAAAATCTTTAGAAAATCATATCTTTTAATCCGTAACTCGGATTAAAATATTTTCAACATGAAAGTTGCTCAGAACGACGAGACGAATCCGAATACGCAGTCCGTTCGTCCACCACACCTCCCTAACCTATCGAACTAGCAACTTTCCCCCTCTGGTCCGTCTGTCCGAAAACGCGAAACATTGGGAATACTTTCCCGGATGTTCCCCCCCTTCGCCGGTACCACCTACTGTCGCGTTAGGACACACCTCACACTGTTCATTGTCATGTCACGCATCGTCATGTTTATGTTTGCATTGTATTTACTGTTTCTTCCCCCCTCTTCTCTCCGGTAGACTACGAGACCGACACTGCTGCTGCCCAGTTCGACTACGGAGTTGACGACCCCTCCTACTTGCCAGAGCAACCAGGCAAGCCCCCCCTTGATCACCAGATATCGCCTATTCTCCTCTATACTGCTTGCATTAGAGTAGTGTAGCATGTTACTGCTTTTCGATATCCTATCCTGATGCATAGCCTATCCTTGCTACTACTGTTGATTCCTTTACCTGCAATCCTACATGCTTAGTATAGAATGCTAGATTTCCATCAGTGGCCCTACATTCTTGTCCGTCTGCTGTGCTATACTATCGGGCCATGATCACCTGGGCGGTGATCACGGGTATATACTTATGTACTACATACATGACACATGTGATGACTAAAGTCGGGTCGGCTCGTAGGAGTACCCGCAAGTGGATCTTTGTGGCGGAGCGACAGGGCAGGTTGAGACCGCCTAGGTGAGAGGTGGGCCTGGCCCTGGTCTGCGTTCGCGGATACTTAACACGCTTAACGAGATCTTGGTATTTGATCTGAGTCTGGCCATTTGGTCTATACGCACTAACCATCTACGCGGGAGTAGTTATGGGTATCCCGGCGTCGTGGTATCAGCCGAAGCCTTCTTGACGTCAGCGACTGAGTGGCGCGCGCCGGATTGGACTGGAACGCCACTAGGCTAGGTCTGCTTCCGGCCGCGTACGCAAC
>NW_025282504.1:0-1184 GCF_018294505.1 Triticum aestivum
AAACAAGAGATAGGGTTGATTTCGGACCCCTCCACCAAGGGCCACGAAATTCCCCCCTCTTCCTCCATATATACAGCCCTTAGGGCATCGTTTAGACTTTGGGTTTTGTTTAGATTAAAAGTTCGCCATAGCTGCAACTTCGCGTACTTCGTTTGTGTTCAACGACCAGACAAAGGCGTCACAGAACCCCACCTTGATCAATAAAACTTTCATCTTATATTCGCAATATACAGATTGCAATCTCAGTTTCTTGCTTGTTCTTTGTTTGCTCGCAGGAAACAGACCCTCGTGGTCAGGTTGATCGTGCTCCGGCGTGGTCAATAACCTCTTGGAGTTGGTTTAGCGATTGCTAAGGCGCGACGTCCTCGCACGTTCGTAGTCGGATCGTCAAAGTCGACTGCCACCAAAGCGATATCCATCATCTCATCGAAAGACGGGACACCTTTGCCTCTATCAAGTGGTATCAGATTTCCAGGTTGCTCGGTGAGATTTTATAGTTTTTCGTAGTTTAGATCGAGTCTGTTCTTCATACCTACAGTCCACGAAAAAGCCACAAAAAAAATTAGGGTTAGTTCATCATATCCGAACCAATCTGAGCCTTTGCATAATCTTTTTAGGGTTTTGCTTTGTTGAATTTGCGGTTGCATCGTCGGTCTAGTTGCTGGTCTTAGAGTCTAGTCTTTTAGAGTTTCGAGTTCTGGTCATAAGTTGTCACGCCGCCGCCGCACCATCATCATCGCCCCTGCCATCTACCACCACCGCTCCGAATCCATATCCATATACTACCACCGCTACCACCACCGCTGCCATATACCACCACCAATCCGAGTTCCTTGCTTATTAGGTTTGTTTTCGAGATCCATCTAGTTTCCGATTCGTGTTTCCTTGCCGGAGTAGGTTTCGGAAAAAAAAAGAGTCGGGAAACCACGCTCCGTTTAGGCCCAAAATTTTTCGAAAACGCATTTTTCGAAAAAATTTCTGGCTATCCTATTTTTAGGTGTTTCCGAGTGTTTTGAGACAGGTGCCATTATAGGAAGTTTTTTTTGACCCGTTTCCAGTTTTTGGGTCCGGGCAGTCGAAAAAAAAAATTTGGTCGAAACAAAATTTTTCGTGCCCATCGTGTCAGTTTGACCTAGGAAGAGTTTTGAGACACTCGCCATTATAGTGATTTTCCGCAAAAAAAA
>NW_025282505.1:0-1184 GCF_018294505.1 Triticum aestivum
GCTTTACACCGATATGACCCAAACGGTAGTGCCACAAATAAGTTGCACTATCATTATCAACTTTGCATCTTTTGGCATCAATATTATGATTATGTGTATCACTACGATCGAGATCCAACAAACTATTTTCATTGGGTGTATGACTATCGAAGGCTTTATTCATGTAAACAGAATAACAATTATTCTTTGACTTTAAATGAATAACCGTATTGCAATAAACATGATAAAATCATATTCATGCTCAACGCAAACGCCAAATAACATTTATTTAGGTTTAACACTAATCCCGAAAGTATAGGGAGTGATGATGATCATATCAATCTTGGAACCACTTCCAACACACATCATCACTTCACCCTCAACTAGTTTCTCTTTATTCTGTAACCCCCATTTCAAGTTACTAATATTTAGCAACCGAACAAGTATCAAATACTCAGGGGCTACTATAAACACTAGTAAAGTACATATCAATAACATGTATATCAAATATACCCTTGTTCACTTTGCCATCCTACTTATCCACCAAATATCCAGGGCATTTCCGCTTCCAGTGACCATTTCCTTTGTAGTATAATCATTCAGTTTCAGGCTTTGGTCCAGCTTTGGGCTTCATCACGGGAGTGACAACTTGCTTGTCATTCTAGTTGAAGTTCCCTTTCTTTCCCTTTGCCCTTTTCTTGAAACTAGTGATCTTGTCACCATCAACACTTGATGCTCTTTCTTGATTTCTACCTTCATCGATTTCAACATCACGAAGATCTCGGGAATCGTTTTTGTTATCCCTTGCATACTGTAGTTCATCACAAAGTTCTACTAACTTGGTGATGGTAACTAGAGAACTCTATCAATCACTATCTTATCTGGAAGATTAACTCCCACTTGATTCAAGCGATTGTAGTACCCAGACAATCTGAGCACATGCTCACTAGTTGAGCAATTCTCCTCCATCTTATAGCCATAGAACTTGTTGGAGACTTCATATCTCTCAACTCGGGTATTTGCTTGAAATATTAACTTCAATTCCTGGAACATCTCATATGGTCCATGACGTTCAAAACGTCTTTGAAGTCCCGATTCTAAGTCGTTAAGCATGGTGCACTAAACTATCAAGTAGTCATCATATTGAGCTAGCCAAACGTTCATAACGTTTGCATCTGCTCCTGCAATAGGTCTGCCACCTAGTG
>NW_025282506.1:0-1184 GCF_018294505.1 Triticum aestivum
GGTTCGCCGCTGCCTCGATTCGCGTGTCGCCGGTTTTTTTTATAAAAAAACGAGCGGTTTTTTTCTTCGGTTTCTTAGTTTTTTTTCGGTTTATTTTTTTAGATCGGTTTTATTTTTCGGTTCGGTTAAATAGCAAGCGTTCGCTCGTTCGTTCGTTTCAGTGAACGTATTCGTCAGATCTGTTTAGTCAACAAACGTTCGTTCGTCAGCCTGTTCATCATTTTTCTTTTTCTCGGATTTAATCTGCGATTTTTCTGATCGCGATTCCTGATCCGATTTTCGTTTTAGTATAACTTTTCGCTCGTTTATCGGAATTAGGCGATTCAAGCGCATGGAGTTTCGTCTCGAAACCCTCTTTCCGAATAATCAACTTAAACAAGTTTTTGCTTCTGTAAAATTTGACTTAGATCCAGATTAGTAAAACGAAGCTGTTTTCTTTCGCCGTTTGACTTTCGTTGCTTTGTTTGATTTGGTTCTTTTTGCAAACCGGAGTTCTTAAGTTGAACATTCTGGTTGGATCTTTTATTCGAGTTTTACCAGTGCATTAGATGAGTACTTATTGTATGTTTGTTTGTTTGTTTGTTGGTCTGCGATAGAATACTCGGAGTGCGCCGCCTGTTACTTCGAGTCCCTAGGTTTTGCGGATCATCAGCAAGGCAAGTAACACTTTGATCATACCTTTTCTCATACCCAGTTTTTATGCATTAGACCAATCCTCAAACAATTGCATGATTAGGATCTAATTAAATTGTGGGATGGGAAGTAGATGAGGTAGTACCTATTACCTGTTTTATTTTCAAACCCCTGGGAGTTACTTCTACGTTTGCTTTTTATGCCATGCTATGCTAGTAGACGTGGATTGGGTGAGTGTATCCATGACAGATGTGAGATTGTTAATCAATGGTTTATTTAAGGTGGCAACTTAAACACACATCTGGGTGGATTGAGGCACCTGGTTTCTATCAGGACTTGCCTGTATTTCTTCGGACCGCCACCCAGGCTCAAAGGGATCATGAGATTATTCAAACTAGAAACTTCCGTGTGCAGCCACAAGCCATTATGGGCTCTGGCATAGTTGACTAAGTCGTGCGAACTCTTACGGGTAGACTAGCAGATGTAGGGGAAAGTAGGTGTACCGGTCTACCCACATGTAAGGTGCTAGTGCTTCCGAAAGACTATGTCTC
>NW_025282507.1:0-1184 GCF_018294505.1 Triticum aestivum
GGATTCGCAGCTAAGCCTCCGAGTGAGAGGCTGGCTCACCACTCGGTAGGATTTTTTAAACTTAGGCAAAACGGATTGGCAGCTCAGCCTCCGAGTGAGAGGCTGGCTCACCACTCAGTGGGATTTTTTCTTCAACTTAGGCGAAACGGATTCGCATCTCAGGCACCCATTGGGGGATTCTAGAACATGCAAAAAATGAACAACAATCATTGGGAAGACTGTAAAATCATGTCTTTTGATAATCAAACTAAAAGGTACTTCTTATTACATCTCAACAGACTAAGTACTTTTAAGAGTAAAAGGGGTGGAGCAGTTCCACATTCCAAGCGTGTGGCTCGTTTTTATTGTGCTCGACGTTGAAAAGGCGATATGCTCTGTTGTGGAGCACTTTGGTGATGACGAAAGGGCCTTCCCAGGTAGGAGCGAGCTTGTGTGGTTTCTGCTGGTCCACTCGAAGAACCAAGTCCCCTTCCTGAAATGCCCGACCCCTTACATTTCTGGCATGGAATCGACGCAGGTCTTGTTGATAAATGGTCGACTGGATCAAGGCCATCTCTCTTTCTTCTTCCAGGAGATCGACCGCATCTTGCCGAGCCTGTTCTGCTTCTTCTTCTGAGAAGATCTCGACTCGGGGCGCATTGTGGAGCAGATCACTCGGGATTACGGCTTCAGCTCTGTAGACTAAGAAGAACGGAGTTCACCAAGTCAACCGATTAGGAGTCATCCTCAATCCCCAAAGTACCGATGGAAGTTCATCAACCCAGGCTCCTGCTGCATGTTTGAGGTCATGCATCAATCGGGGTTTCGGTCCTTTGAGAATCAATCCATTTGCTCTTTCACCCTGTCCATTCGACTGAGGATGGGCGACCGAAGCGTAATCGACCCTCGTACCTTCGGAAGCACAAAAGGTTCTGAATTTGTCAGAGTCGAAGTTCGACCCGTTATCTGTGATGATGTTGTGCGGAACACCATATCTGAATATCAATTCTCTGATGAAACTTACAGCTGTACTTTCTTCAAGGTTTTTAATGGGCTTGGCTTAGATCCATTTGGTAGACTTGTCGACTGCCACTAGCACATGGGTAAATCCACTCCTGCCAGTCCTCAGAGGTCCAACCATGTCCAATCCCCAGACAGTGAAAGGCCAGACGAGTGGGATAGTTTTCAGAGATGACACAGGCTTA
>NW_025282508.1:0-1184 GCF_018294505.1 Triticum aestivum
GCCGCCCGCCGCCCGCTGGCCCTGCCTGCCGTCCTCCGCGCGCCGGCAGAAGAAGAAGAAGGAAGAAGAAAAAGGAAGAAGAAGAAGAAAGAAAAAGGAAAAAGGAAGAAGAAGAAAGAAGGAAGAAGAAAACAAAAGAAAAACAGAAGAAAAACAAGAAAAAGGAAGAAAAAAGGAAAAAGGAAGAAAAAAAGAAAAAGGAAGAAAACAACAGAAGAAAAAAAGAAAGAAGAAAAAAAAGGAAGAAGAAAAAAAGAAAGAAGAAAGAAAGAAGAAAGAATATGTTTTGGAATTCATTAATATTTTTTTGTTTTGATGAATTTTTTTGTGTCTAATAAAATCAATTTTTTGAAATACACGAATAATTTTTAATTCACGAATAATTTTTTGAAAAAATTAAATACGTGAACTATTCTGAAATCCCTAAACATTTTTTGAATACACAATATGTTTTTATTCCTGTTTTTTCCACAAAATCATCAACATTTTTTGAAAACCTTTTTTTTTGCATTGTTCCAGCTTTTCAATCTGCGCGAGCTCGATAAATCTATCATCAGTTGCTACGTTCTGTAAGTGATTTATTAATTTCTACCCCATCTCGTTCATATTGCCTGCACTATATATATGTCCTAACTATATTGTTGTGTCCGCTATTATACATGCAGAATGAAGATTAAGGAATGCAGAGTAAGGAACATCCATGATGTTGGGTTCATTGACCCACACATCGTTAATGGACATGTGTTGGAGCGTTACCCCGCCGACGTGGAGGCAGACCTGTGGCAGTTTCTTACAAAGCAGGAACTCAAAAGTGATATTCTATTTCCTTACCATTTTGAGTGAGTGTTTCTGTCTTGAGCACATTCTCTTTTGTTTACTCCATGCATGGTATGTGGCCGGCTAATCGATGAGTTATGCATGACGTACTGTGCATGTATCGTGTCCGTAGGTTCCACTGGATTCTGCTAGTAATTAAAGTTAACACCTCAGAATGTCTCGTCCACGACTCTGTGAATATGGATCCAAAGCTTTGGGGCGGCATGAGAAGAATGCTGCAGAAGTAATTATTTTCATTCATTTGCGCTCTATATCGATCGGCCTATTTCGTTCATTTCCTAATATCAAGTAACTAATTAATAACTCTCTTGTTCATTTAATTTTCTTTGCCTCGTAGGGTTTGGAGA
>NW_025282509.1:0-1184 GCF_018294505.1 Triticum aestivum
AGTCGAAGACGATCCTCCCTTTCCCAAGTTGCTTCATCTTCAGAATGGTGCGACCATTGAACTTTGAGAAACTTGATGTTATGACGTCGGGTGGTACGCTCGGCCTGATCGAGGATACGAATGGGGTACTCTCGATATGTAAGATCATCTTGGAGATCAAGCGTTTCGTGGTCCACTTCACGGATAGGATCCGAGAAGCAACGCCTGAGTTGAGAGACGTGGAAGACATCGTGAACTCTGGAGAGGTGCGGAGGTAGTTCCAGTTGATAGGCAACTTCTCCTCGTTTGGCAAGAATGCGAAAAGGTCCAATGTAACGAGGAGCCAATTTGCCTTTGATACCGAAACGATGGGTTCCCTTCAGAGGGGTGACCCGAAGGTAAGCTTTCTCGTCAACCTCGAAAGTCATAGCCTTATGTTTTCGGTCATATTGACTCTTTTGACGGGATTGGGCTGTTTTCAACTTGTCACGAACGATACGAACTTGTTCTTCTGCTTCCTGAATCATATCCGGGCCAAAGAATTGTCTTTCCCCAGTCTCTGACCAGTTAAGGGGTGTTCGACATCGTCGTCCATAGAGAACTTCAAAAGGGGCTTTACCCAAGCTAGATTGATAGCTGTTGTTGTAAGCGAATTCGGCAAATGGAAGGCACTTCTCCCAGTCCATTCCGAACGAGATAACAGAGGCTCGAGGCATGTCTTCTAGAATCTGATTGACGCGTTCCACTTGACCACTTGACTGAGGGTGGAAAGCGGTGCTAAAGGAGAGACGAGTTCCCATAGCATTTTGGAAACTTTCCCAAAATCGAGAGGTGAAAAGACTTCCTCGATCCGAGTTAATTTCCAAAGGAACACCATGGAGGGACACTATTCGGGAGATGTACAAGTCTGCCAGCTGACTAGCGGTTATACTCTCACGAACGGGTAAGAAATGAGCTACTTTGGAAAGACGATCGACCACGACGAAAATAGCATTATTCCCTCTTTTGGTCCTGGGAAAACCGGTAATGAAATCCATACCAATTTTATCCCATTTCCATTCAGGAATAGCTAATGGTTGAAGGGTACCAGCAGGCCGTTGATGCTCTGCTTTTACACGACGACAGACGTCGCAATTTGCAATATACTGAGCAATTTCTCTCTTCATCCTAGTCCACCAGAACCTCTGGCGTAGGTCCTGATACAT
>NW_025282510.1:0-1184 GCF_018294505.1 Triticum aestivum
GATGCCGGTGTAGACGATGGCGTCGATCTCAAGTGGGAGTTCGACGAGGAACGTGGTCGTTACTATGTGTCTTTTCCTGATGATCAGTAGTGGAGCCCAGTTGGGACGATCGGGGATCTAGCATTTGGGGTTGTCTTATTGGCATCTGGATTTTGGCCGTAGCCGGTCTATATGATTGTATTTTGGATGATGTATGATGATATTTATTATGTATTGTGTGAAGTGGCGATTGTAAGCCAACTCTTTATCCCATTCTTGTTCATTACATGGGATTGTGTGAAGATGACCCTTCTTGCGACAAAACCACTATGCGGTTATGCCTCTAAGTCGTGCCCCGACACGTGGGAGATATAGCCGCATCGTGGGCGTTACATGTTGGTAATCAGAGCCATCCCCGACTTAGGAGCCCCCTGCTTGATCGAATCGCTGGCGTTGTTGAGTCTAGAACAAAAAGATGTTTCGAGTCTTAGGATTATATATATCGGAGAGTAGGATTCTTTTTACTCCTCAGTCCCTTCGTCACTCTGGTGAGGTCTCCTGACGTAGAAGTTTTGACTACTCTCTCCTCAAATTTCACTAAATTTTTTTTTAGGATCACGCGGGTATCTTGGAATCGTTCCGATCGATTTGTGACGAGAACATTGTTCTTGGTGCCTCCTGTCATTTAGGGGTTGTGGCAGTGTCCCGGGGAGTTGAGCTCCGAGGTGTTGTCGTCACAATTTTATCATTGTAGTTCTGGAATACCTGAGTTTCGCCGACATCGAAATCTCTTTTATGCAGTTGTTGGTGAGATCACCTCGACGCCACCCAGTACTGGGGCGGGAGTTCGGGAGTATTGCCATAACTTGTATAACGGATGTTTTTCGAAGGTTGAGGTAAACGATTTCCGAAGGTTTCTTGGTTATGTGTTGACGGATGGATACAGCTGGATCTAGGGATTGCTAGTTTGGGTGATATATATTTGTGTCCCCTGTATCCCCTACACCAGATTGCATAACCAGAAAGTTTCGGGAGTTTATAAGTGGGAATTCAAGTAGCCTTAGGATTTCTTTCCGACAGATGCATGATATGAGATTGGGGTTCGACGTCTAGTGGTCCGCCTGTATACGGTTGATTTTACAGTGGTCTCGTTGTGTCTTAAAGAGTCCATGGCTTTGCCGACTCGGGGACGCTTCGTATGTCAT
>NW_025282511.1:0-1184 GCF_018294505.1 Triticum aestivum
TCATCAATTTCCAACATGTTCTGACATCATTTGTTGTTTTTCGGTCATTTACCTAATTGTTTAGAGAGCTAAATGGCCGTGAAATTGAAAATCACTACAAAATGAACTCTGAAAATGTTGAAACTTGGCATGGTATCATCATTTCACCCGCACATGTGCGAAAGAGTAGAGAGGGTCACGGCAAAAACTGGACGCACTTCATGTACAAACTGGACAAACTCTTTCGGAGTATCAGGGTTTCGGACGAGGACTCATCTGTTACACGGGCACTTCAATGTTTTTCAAACTTATTTGAACTCCGGACTTTTTTTGTGTTCCTTATGCAACATTCAAAGCGACGTCATCAATTTCCAACATGTTCTGACATCATTTGATGTTTTTCGGTCATTTACCTAATTGTTTAGAGAGCTAAATGACCGTGAAATTGAAAATCACTACAAAATGAACTCTAAAAATGTTGAAAATTGGCATGGTATCATCATTTCACACGCATAGCATGTGCAAAAGAGTAGAGAGGGTCACGGCAAAAACTGGACGCCCTTCGTGTACAAACTGGACAAACTCTTTCGGAGTATGAGGGTTTCCGACGAGAACTCATCTGTTACACGGGCACTTCAATGTTTTTAAACTTATTTGAACTCTGGACTTCTTTTGTGTTCAGTATGAACATTCAAAGTGACGTCATCAATTTCCAACATGTTCTGACATCATTTGTTGTTTTTCGGTCATTAACCTAATTGTTTAGATAGCTAAATGACCGTGAAATTGAAAATCACTACAAAATGAACTCTGAAAATGTTGAAACTTAGCACGGTATCATCATTTCACCCGCATAGCATGTGCGAAAGAGTAGAGAGGGTCACGGCAAAAACTGGCGCACTTCGTGTACAAACTGGACAAACTCTTTCAGAGTATCTGGGTTTCGGACGAGAACTCATCTGTTACACGGGCACTTCAATGTTTTTTAAACTTATTTGAACTCCGAACATCTGTTGTGTTCAGTATGCAACATTCAAAGCGACGTCATCAATTTCCAACATGTTCTGACATCATTTGTTGTTTTTCGGTCATTTACCTAATTGTTTAGATAGCTAAATGACCGTGAAATTGAAAATCACTACAAAATGAATTCTGAAAATGTTGAATATTGGCATGGTATCATCATTTCACACGCATAGCATGTG
>NW_025282512.1:0-1184 GCF_018294505.1 Triticum aestivum
TTAGCACCTAGCTAGCCACTCCCCGAGCCTCACCGACCCCTCTAGCGTCAAGTTCGTCTTCGGCCGAACCCCGGTGGCCGCCAAAGTCGTCGCCGGCGCCAACTCCGGCCACCCCGACCCCAACGGACTCCACCAAGAGCTGCGGCTCGTCCTCAGCTCCACTCCGGTGGTCTCCGCGACCCATTTGGTGGCCGAAACGGCCAAAACCACTTCCGCCGCCGCGTCGGGCTCGCCGGCGGCTAAACGCCGGTGCAGCCGACCCGGGTTTGACCACGGGTGGGCCCTGGTTGACTCCCCTGAGTCAATGACAGGTGGGGCCCAGCCCTGTTAATTAAACAGGTTTAGTTTTAATTAAACTTTAATTAATCTAATCACACTGACACGCGGGACCCACTGTCAGGTTTGACCCGAACGTGTTCCGTTGACCTGCTGACGTCACACTGACGTCAGGCTGACGCAATAATTGATTTTCTGGAATTAATCTAATATAGGAAATTCCAGAATATAGTTTAAACTTCAAAAATTCATAACTTTTATTTTGTAACTCCAAATCAGACAAATTATATATGAAAAATGATTAGAAAAATCCAATCTATCCATCTGTACTATTTTCATGCATGATTAAACAAGTTAACCTGATGTTTAATGCAGAACAAGGAAAAGCACTTTAAAAGGCCATGTTTGAGTTTGAAATTTGAATCTTTGATTCAAATTGGTTCAAACCCTTCTGGTCTTAGTTGCATTAGCCCAACACACTCATATTGCTATGTTTCATGCATGCATAATATTGTTGCACATTGTTTGGTGATGGTTGTGTATCGGAGTTCTTTGCGGCAGGTTCTGCCCCTGAGGAGTACCGTGATTACCCTAACGAAGAACCGTATCAGTGCATCGAACCATCAGGCAAGCAACCAACCATTTGATCATATCGATACAATCCCATGTTCTCGCTCCTGCTCTCTTTTACTGCATTAAGACAGCGCGTTTCAAACTGCTGTGTGCTACGGTAGTTGAACCCATTTCCTCTGCATGACCTGTCATTGCCACAGTAACTAGATGAAACCCACTAGCATGTGTAGGAGTTGATTGAGCCATATGTATGTGTTGTTCCTACCTTGCTATGCCTGCTATGCTTAGAGTCGTGTCAGGTCTGGTTCATCTGGGTGATGGCTAGAGTGAAATGT
>NW_025282513.1:0-1184 GCF_018294505.1 Triticum aestivum
TTTGCCTATTTTATGTTTTTGCAGAGAGACTTCAGTCTCACTAGTATTTCCGCGTGGTCTTCGACGTTTAGCTTGTTACCTCAGCTACGATCTTGTGCCTCGGCAGGATTTGGTAGATAGTCAGGCTTCTCAGCCTTTTTCATTTATAGATGTCTGTACTCAGACATGATAGCTTCCGCTTGTGCTTGATTTGTATGCTCTGAATGTTGGGTCATGAGACCCATGTTTGTAATATCTCGCTCCTCGGAGCCTATTGAATAGATTACTTGAGTCATAGAGTCATGTTGTGATGCCATGTTGTATTTGCACATATCGAGCATATTGTGTGTATGTTATTGAAATGCTTGGTATGTGTGGGATCTGACCATCTAGTTGTTTATCTTTAGTAGCCTCTCTTATGGAGAAATGTCTCCTAGTGTTTCCACCGAGCCATGGTAGCTTGCTACTGCTCCGGAACACTTAGGCTGGCCGGCATGTGTCCTTCTTCGTTCCTGTGTCTGTCCCTTCGGGGAAATGTCACGCGGTGAATACCGGAGTCCTGTTAGCCTGCTACAGCCCGGTTCACCGGAGTCCTGCTAGCCCAGTGCTACAGCCTGGATTCACTCGCTGATGACCGACACGTTCGATGCTGGGTCATGGATGCCTGTCCCTGTAAGTCTGTGCCGCTTTGGGTTTACGACTAGCCATGTCAGCCCGGGCTCCTTATCATATGGATGCTAGCGACACTGTCATATATGTGTGCCAAAAGGCGCAAACGGTCCCGGGCAAAGGTAAGGCGACACCCGTGGGAATACCGTGCGTGAGGCCGCAAAGTGATATGAGGTGTTACATGCTAGATCGATGTGGCATTGAGTCGGGGTCCTGACAGCATTGGTATCAGAGCTTGACTGCCTGTAGGATTACCAAGCCAAACTGGTCGAAGTTGAGTTTAGAAATTCTTTAGTTATATAAGGGAATTGATTGTGGGATGGAACGTAAGGCTCTTTTTACTCCTTATACCTCATGCCCTTCTGATCTGAGTCATCTTATCTTTCCTGCGGGGATTAAGAACTAGGCTATCTCTTCTTTCTATTAGGATCACGTGTTACTAATCAGTAGACTTATAAGATTGTTGGATTTAAGTCTCAGTTCAGTTCCTACTACTTCCGTATGTTAATTGTTGATCTCGGAACCTTGATATTGTG
>NW_025282514.1:0-1184 GCF_018294505.1 Triticum aestivum
TACCAAAACGTACAGATGCAACATGTCATAAATGAACATATGTGTAAGAAAGAAATGCAATTAGAAGCAAAAATGTGCTGCATTGCTTTAAATAAAAACTGTTGTAAGTGCAGGACAATACAAGTGGTGTGGTAAGCAAGGGATGGGATTGTTTAACATGTCCCCCTCCAGGGGTAGGCTACGGAATAATGCATAAAACAGATTTAATGCTCATAATGGAGACCACCTGGATTTTCGTTGTAGCCTTTCTCCTTCCCTGGCTGTTGTATCGTGGGTTCGGCATGTCTGCTGCCGGACAGGGCCTCTGACGAACGGAGTCCTGTGGGTAAAAAATAAAAGGAAAAGAAAAAGAAACGACGCACTTAAGAGCCCTTGGTGCGGTTGAGCCGCAGTTTGGGCTTATCGTGGTCGACCCCTTGCCCCATGCCCATGGTATCTTCAGAGCGTAATGGAGTACGCGAAGGGTCTGTCTTAATGTTTTACAGGGGCTGGGGTTGGGGCCGCACTGCTACGCGTGCTCGAAATGTGCCAGGTGGTCGTGTTGTAGGTTACTCCAGGCACGCTTAGCTGTGTCCGGCCGCTTGGCAGCCGGACTCGAGAATTGCCTTAAAAGGCTGCTTTGTACTTCTGCCGCGAGAGCCGCTGTATGTTCCTCCGTTCGGAGGGAGCGATCAGTGTTTCCGTTGACCGTGATGACTCCTCTAGGGCCTGGCATCTTGAGCTTGAGGTATGCATAGTGCGGCACCGCATTGAACTTTGCGAACGCGGTACGTCCGAGTAAGGCATGATAGCCGCTGCGGAACGGGACTATGTCGAAGATTAACTCCTCGCTTCGGAAATTATCCGGGGATCCGAAGACCACTTCCAGTGTAACTGAGCCTGTACAATTGGCTTCTACACCTGGTATGACGCCTTTGAAGGTCATCTTGGTAGGTTTAATCCTTGAGGGGTCTATGCCCATTTTGCGCACCGTGTCCTGATAAAGTAGGTTTAGGCTGCTAGCGCCGTCCATCAGGACTCTGGTGAAATGAAATCCATCGACGATTGGGTCTAGAACCAATGCAGCGAACCCACCATGGCGAATGCTGGTGGGGTGGTCCCTTCGGTCAAAGGTGATCGGGCAAGAGGACCATGGATTGAACTTCGGGGCAACTGGCTCCATCGCGTATACATCCCTGAGTGGA
>NW_025282515.1:0-1184 GCF_018294505.1 Triticum aestivum
CGTCTTCCTACGGAAGAGCCATCCTCGGCACTCACACTTATCTTGAGGCTTTTAGTAGTTTCCATTTACTTGTCTATGAACTGTATAGGCAACCAAGTAGTCCTTTACCGCGGACGCGGCTATTCGAATAGATCATGATAACCCTGCAGGGGTGTACTTCTTCATACATGTTTCCACCACTTAGCGTCTGCACACGACATGTGCTCGGCAGACTTCAAGCGAAAGCCGACGTGGGTGTAGACCACGACCTACCTAAACACTTAAGCCTCTAGTCCAGGTTTATCGCCTATTCAGGTTCCATCCGCAGGGAGTCCGGCCGAGGTTTCCCATACGGCCCCGAACGATGTGAACAGGGTTCCCGAGATACCTAACGGGTATTCGGTACACCCGGCCACGTACCTACTGCATCACAGCCCACCCCTACGGTCAGCGCTGTCCACGGCCTCCAGTAGGCTACAAACACTAGAAACTACTTGCAACTCCTGGACAGAGAGCTAGGGTGAATAAGAAGTCGAGCGGGGTCATATTTCAGGGCCCAATGCATGGTAGTAGCTATATCTTAAATCACACATACAGATCTCAGTGCTTAAGGTCGGCTTCAATGAAACAACCCACCATGTACTCCTACATGGCCTCTCATCGATACCTTTACCAAATCGTGTTCACCACACCACTCTCATTACCGACATAATCATTTAACTCTAGCCCATCACCCAGATGAACCAGACCTGACACGACTCTAAGCATAGCAGGCATAGCAAGGTAGGAACAACACATACACATGGCTCAATCAACTCCTACACATGCTAGTGGGTTTCATCTAGTTACTGTGGCAATGACAGGTCATGCAGAGGAAATGGGTTCAACTACCGTAGCACACAACAGTTTGAATCGCGTTGTCTTAATGCAGTAAAAGAGAGCAGGAGCGAGAACATGGGATTGTATCGATATGATCAAATGGTTGGTTGCTTGCCTGATGGTTCGATGCTCGGATATGATTCTTCGTTAGGGTAATCACGGTACTCCTCGGAGACAGAACCTGTCGCAAAGGACATCGATACACAAGCATCACCAAACAATGTGCAACAATATGATGCATGCATGAAACATGGCAATATGAGTGTGTTGGGCTAATGCAACTAAAACCAGAGGGGTTTGAACAAATTTGAATCAAGGATTCAAAT
>NW_025282516.1:0-1184 GCF_018294505.1 Triticum aestivum
AGTTTTGAAAATTGATGACGTCGCTTTGAATGGTGCGTACGGAACGCAAAAAAAGTCTGGAGTTGTAATAAGTTTAAAAAAATGAAGTGCCCATGTAACAGATGAGTTCTCGTCAAAAACCCTGATACTCCGAAAGCGATTGTCTAGTTTGTACACGAAGTGCGTCCAGTTTTTGCCTTAACCCTCTCTACCCTTTTGCACATGTTATGCAGTTGAAATGATGATACCATGCCTAGTTTCGACATTTTCAGAGTTCATTTTGTAGTGATTTTCAATTTCACGGTCATTTAGCTCTCTAAACAAATCGGTAAATGACTAAAAAATAGGAAATGATGTCAGAAAGTTTTGAAAATTGATGACGTCGCTTTGAATGGTGCGTACGGAACGCAAAAAAAGTCCGGAGTTGTAATAAGTTTAAAAAAATGAAGTGCCAGTGTAACAGATGAGTTCTCGTCCGAAATTCTGATACTCCGAAAGGGAATGTCCAGTTTGTACACGAAGTGCGTCCAGTTTTTGCCGTAAACCTCTCTACTCTTTTGCACATGCTATGTGGGTGAAATGATGATTCCATGCCAAGTTTCGACATTTTCAGAGTTCATTTTGTAGTGATTTTCAATTTCACGGTCATTTAGCTCTCTAAACAAATCGGTAAATGACTGAAAAATAGCAAATGATGTCAGAAAGTTTTGAAAATTATTGAGGTCGCTTTGAATGGTGCGTACGGAAAGCAAAAAAAGTCTGGAGTTGTAATAAGTTTAAAAAAAATGAAGTGCCAGTGAACAGATGAGTTCTCGTCCGAAACCCTGATACTCCGAAAGAGATTGTCCAGTTTGTACACGAAGTGCGTCCAGTTTTTGCCTTAACCCTCTCTACCCTTTTGCACATGCTATGTGGTTGAAATGATGATACCATGCCAAGTTTCGACATTTTCAGAGTTCATTTTGTAGTGATTTTCAATTTCACGGTCATTTAGCTCTCTAAACAAATCGGTAAATGACTGAAAAATAGCAAATGATGTCAGAAAGTTTTGAAAATTGATGACGTCGCTTTGAATGGTGCGTAAGGAATGCAAAAAAGTCCGGAGTTGTAATAAGTTTAAAAAAATGAAGTGCCCATGTAACAGATGAGTTCTCGTCAGAAACCCTGATACTCCGAAAGCGACTGTCCAGTTTGTACATGAAGTG
>NW_025282517.1:0-1184 GCF_018294505.1 Triticum aestivum
CAACTTACACACCCATCTGGCAAGATAGTCACCGTCTCCACTAGAGTTGCAAAGCGTCAGCTCTATTCTCTTAATGCCAGCCCTCTTCCAGACCTTGAAGATATCCCGGTAGTCCGTGACTTTCCGGATGTCTTTCCAGAGGAACTGCCAGGTGTTCCCCCTGACAGAGATGTAGAGTTCGTCATAGATCTTATCCCAGGAACAGCTCCAATCTCCCGGAGACCTTACAAGATGGCACCCCTAGAACTAGCCGAGCTTAAGAAACAACTCGATGAGTCCTTGCAAAAGGGTTTCATCCGTCCTAGTTCTTCTCCTTGGGCTTGCCCCGTCCTCTTCGTCAAGAAGAAAGACGGTACGGACCGGATGGTTGTAGATTATCGTCCCGTTAATTTGGTCACGATAAAGAACAAGTATCCGCTTCCCAGGATCAGCGACCTGTATGATCAGCTCGCTGGATCCTCAGTCTTTTCCAAGATGGATTTAAGGTTAGGCTACCATCAAATCAAGATCAGAAATGGGGACATTCCCAAGACAACTTTTGTTACTCGTTATGGTCAGTACGAGTACACCGTCATGTCCTTTGGCCTAACCAACGCCCCAGCCACATTCTCCCGCCTGATGAACTCGATCTTCATGGAGTACTTAGATAAGTTCGTCGTGGTTTACCTCGATGATATTCTTATTTACTCGAAGAACGAGGAAGAGCATGCCGAACATCTTAAACTTGTGTTAGAAAAACTCAGAGAGCACCGCCTTTATGCCAAGTTCTCCAAGTGTGAATTTTGGTTGCCAGAAGTGACCTACCTAGGCCACGTAATCTCTGGTAAGGGCATTGCTGTCAATCCCGAGAGAGTTCAAGCCGTTCTCGATTGGACTCCACCTGAGACCGTTAAACAAGTTAGGAGTTTCCTTGGTCTAGCCAGCTATTGTCGCCGCTTTGTTGAAAACTTCTCCAAAGTAGCCAAACCCCTCACGGAACTTCTCAAGAAAGATAAAAAGTTCGAGTGGTCCCCACAGTGTGAGTACAGTTTTCAGGAACTGAAAAGACGCCTGACTTCTGCTCCCATACTTGTGCCACCGGATTTCACTAAAGACTTTATTATCTACTGCGACGCCTCACGACAGGGACTAGGTTGCATCCTTATGCAGGGTCGTCATGTGATTGCCTATGCATCCCGACAGTT
>NW_025282518.1:0-1184 GCF_018294505.1 Triticum aestivum
CCCGACGCCGCTGCCCCTTCCCCTCTCCTCTCCCGACGCCGCTGCCCCGACCTCCTCCTCGCCCCTCGACGTCGCCCTCGATCCCCTTCCCCTCTCCTCTCCCGACGCCGCCGCCCCGTCGTCCTCGTCCTCGCCCTCCTCCTCGTCCGCGCCACCGCCGCGCCGCTCCGACCTCCTCCTTGTCCCCTCCGGCCTCCTCCGCCTCCTCAGGTACTGCCCCCACCTCTCCCTCCCCCTCCGGCCTCCTCCTTCCCCTTTGTAAATTTTAGGGTGTAGGGTTTGCAAATTTTAGGGTTAGGGCAGTAAATTTTAGGGCAAATCTAGCACAGTTAGCAAAGTTAGAAATCTTTTAGGAAATTAGGGTAGTAGCAAAAACAGTAGCAATTTAAAAAAACAGTACCAAAAAAATTAGGTATAAAAACAGTAGCAAATAAAAGATATTAGCAAATATAGCTAGGGTAATTTTGTTTAGGTATAAAAAACAGTAGCAATTTCAAAAGAATAGTAGCAATTTTAAAAACAGTAGCAAAAAAATTAGGTATAAAAACAGTAGCAAATAAAAAAAGAGTAGCAAATATAGCTAGGCAAATTTTGTTTAGGTATAAAAACAGTAACAAATAAAAAAAAGCAGTAGCAAATTAAAAAAACAGTAGCAAAAAATTAGGTATAAAAACAGTAGCAAATATAGCTAGGGCAATTTTGTTTAGGTATAAAAAACAGTAGCTACAATTTGTAAAAAAGCATGAGCAACTGATCTGATTCATCTCATCCTCTCTCGATCTGCAGGATACAAGTGGAACAAGGCAGGGGCGTAGGTGCTTGCTACTCAGGCACGGCGGCAGAGCCAAGCACACCCTCCTCTCCCAAGGTACCAACCCCTCTTCCTCTCCCCCTGTATATACTGCTGTCCAGTACATTTTTTTGCTCAATTTGCTGCTGTCCAGTACATCTTGTTAAAATTGCTGCTGACCAGTACATCTTTGCAATATATGGTGATGTGTACCATTCTTGATAGGATGTATCAATTGTAGTAGATGGTCAAGAAGATGTATAGAAAAGAAAAATGATGGTTAGGGTGGTGGCCTAGTTGTATAGGATGGTTAGGGTGGTGGCCTAGTTCTTTGGGCTGTCTTTGGCTGTACTTAGAATAATCCGCAGTTCAAAAAAATACCATGTCAAGTGTT
>NW_025282519.1:0-1184 GCF_018294505.1 Triticum aestivum
CTTAGATGTTCGGCATGTTCTTCCTCGTTCTTGGAGTAGATGAGTATATCATCGAGATAAACTACGACGAATTTATCCAAATACTCCATGAAGATTGAGTTCATTAACCGAGAAAAGGTGGCTGGAGCGTTGGTTAAACCGAAGGACATGACGGTGTACTCGTATTGGCCGTAACGAGTAACAAAGGCCGTTTTAGGAATGTCCCCGTTTCTGATTTTGATTTGATGGTAGCCCAACCTCAAATCCATCTTGGAGAAGACTGAGGATCCAGCGAGCTGATCATACAGATCGTTGATCCTGGGAAGCGGGTATTTGTTCTTGATTGTGACCAAATTGACAGGTCGGTAATCTACAACCATCCGGTCCATACCATCCTTCTTCTTGACGAATAGGACGGGGCAAGCCCACGGAGATGAACTAGGGCGGATGAAACCCTTTTTCAAGGATTCATCGAGTTGCTTCTTAAGCTCGGCTAGTTCTAGGGGTGCCATCTTATAAGGTCTTCTAGCAATCGGAACGATTCCTGGAATGAGGTCTATTACGAACTCAACATCCCTGTCAGGTGGAACCCCTGGCAATTCCTCTGGAAAGACATCCGGAAAATCACGGACTACCGGAACGTCCTCAAGGTCTGGCAAAAGACTGGCGTTAAGAGAATATAACTGCCGCTTGGCTATTCGGGTCAAGATGTTGACTATCTTTCCCGAAGGATGGGTGAGTTGAACAGTCCTAGAGAAGCAATCAATTTTGGCATGATGAGCTGACATCCAGTCCATACCCAAAATGATATTAATGTCTGAAGATTTAAGGGCTATCAAAGATGCAAGGAAGACAAGTCTATCGACTTGGATTTCATTCCCATAACTTACCCTAGAGGTCTGCCATCTAGACCCAGGGGTAGAGATTTCCATAGTGGACGGCAGATCACAGAATGCAACGTTATGCAAACGAGCATAATTTTCAGATATAAAGGAATGAGAGGCTCCTGTATCGAAAAGAACAGATGCCGGGTGGCAATTAACAAGAAGCGTACCGAGAACGACGTTGGGATCTTCTTGAGCTTCTTCGGCAGAGACACAGTTGACATGGCCACGTGAAGCGGTGACCGGTTTAGCGTGGAACACTTTTCCTGTCGGCTTGCCACGGCCAACAGCTTTAGCAGATTGATTGGGGTTGGTCTGGGG
>NW_025282520.1:0-1184 GCF_018294505.1 Triticum aestivum
GTAAACCCAAAGTGGCACAGACTTACAGGGACAGGCATCCATGACCCAGCTTCGAACGTGTCGGTCATCAGCAAGTGGGTCCGGGCTGTAGCACTGGGCTAGCAGGACTCCGGTAAACCGGGCTGTAGCGGGCTAACAGGACTCCGGTACTCAAAGCGTGACATTTCCCCGAAGGGACAGACACGGGAACGAAGAAGGACACATGCCGGCCAGCCTAAGTGTTCCGGAGCAGTAGCAAGCTACCATGGCTCAGTGGAAACACTAGGAGACATTTCCCGGTAAGAGAGGCTACTAAAGATAAACAACTAGATGGTCAGATCCCACACATACCAAGCATTTCAATAACATACACACAATATGCTCGATATGTGCAAATACAACATGGCATCACAACATGTCTCTACGACTCAAGTAATTATTCATTAGGCTCCGAGGAGCGAGACATTACAAACATGGGTCTCATGACCCAACAATCAGAGCATACAAGTCAAAGCACAAGCGGAAGCTATCATGTCTGAGTACAGACATCTATAAATTAAAAAGGCTGAGAAGCCTAACTATCTATCAGATCCTGCCGAGGGCACAAGATCGTAGCTGAGGTATCAAGCTAAACGTCGAAGTCCAAGTGGAACTACTAGTGAGACTGAAGTCTCTCTCCAAAACATAAAATAGGCAAACGTGAGTACAAATGTACCCAGCAAGACTTACATCAGAACTAACTACATATGCATCATTATCAACAAAGGGGATGGTGGAGTTTGACTGCAGCAAGCCAGCCTTGACTCGGTGGCTATCCTAAACTACGACTGCAAGCGACTCTTTTGAGGTGGCGCACACGAGTCCACATATTCACCATATCAATACACTACTATGGATCCGCTCCCGTCTCCCTACGAGAACGCCATCCATAGCACTCACGCTTATCTTGCGTATTTTAGAGTATCCACTTTCACTTGTCTATGAACTGATATAAGCAACCCAGAAGTCCTTTTCCGCGGACACGGCTATTCGAATAGATGATGTTAACCCTGCAGGGGTGTACTTCTTCATACATGTTTCCACCACTTAGCGTCTGCACACGACATGTGCTCGGCAGACTTCAAGCGAAAGCCGACGTGGGTGTAGACCACGACCTACCTAAACACTCAAGTCTCTAGTCCAGGTTTATCGCCTATTCGGGTTCC
>NW_025282521.1:0-1184 GCF_018294505.1 Triticum aestivum
TGAATCCAAAACGTGAGAGACTTGGACTCTATCTTCTCTTGGGCCAAAAGTGACGTGAGAGAACTTTTTGGACAGCAAATAAACATCTCTTTCTTCCTTATCTTCATATGTGGATTGTACAAATGTCCCATACACCTGCAATTAGACAAAACACAAAAGTGTGTGAAGTATTTTTGTTCTGGATAACATAAATAGATTATTGAATAGTTTGCACTAGAAATCACCTGACAAATATGCATATATGCAATATTTTTGGTCATATCCAAGGTAGTCATGTCCTCATCATCCTCCCCTTCTTGAAAATAAAGCCGTCCTCGGCGTTGCTTAATCTGAAATGTGGCTAACAAAAGAGACAAGGTGTACATGTTGTATATGTATATGTCATCCATTTTTACTTCCCTTGATTTTTGCATATATGACACATGAATAGATGAGTAACTTGCATAGTTCACAAAATCTAAAGCCAAAAAATTAGCACAAGAAGTAGAAGGCATGAAAATATTGCAACTCAGTTTGCACATATAAGTGAAGCTCTTATTCATTTCAAAAGATTGACAATGTTCATCATTAAACCATCCCAACATTGGTGAATAAACCTTACTTGCATCAAATTTACATGCTACAACATGCTTAAATAAGCAAACATGCAATAAGTCATTCAACACAGAATCATCACCAAGATTAGAGGTCATATCAAAATAATTAAACATTGGTTCTTTTGCATGAATAGTTAATTCAATGGGTGCACTCAAAATTGTTGGTATTTCAGTTGTTTGATCACATGGCAAAGTCAAATTATCAACGTAGTCCTCTAAAATAGGTGGTGTGATCAAAGTAGTGGGTAGCTCATCAGATGGTGCATTCAAATTGACAAGGCATTCATCATTCTCATGTAGAGATGGAAGATCAGTACCTTTGTCATTACCTCTTATGATCAACTCAGATGATGTAGCCACTCTCGGGGGCGATGTGTCACATGGTGGAGGTGATGTAGTCCTGACAACAACGGATGCGGTTGTCATAGTATGCCTAGTAGTTGAAGGAACAATCATATCAACTCTTGGAATGTGCACCGTGCGCTTGTTCTCCTCGTGGCCAACACGTCGTTTTATTTCCTGTTCAGCTTTGCAAGCAAGATGAAACAAATGGTCCATAGGATAACACTCTTCATGAATTAGTATCTC
>NW_025282522.1:0-1184 GCF_018294505.1 Triticum aestivum
GACTCCGGTACTCAAAGCGTGACATTTCCCCGAAGGGACAGACACAGGAACGAAGAAGGACACATGCCGGCCAGCCTAAGTGTTCCAGAGCAGTAGCAAGCTACCATGGCTCAGCGGTAACACTAGGAGACATTTCCCGGTAAGAGAGGCTACTAAAGATAAACAACTAGGTAGTCAGATCCCACACATACCAAGCATTTCAATCACACACACAGTATGCTCGATATGTGCAAATACAACGAAGCATCACAACATGACTCTACGACACAAGTACTTTATTCATTAGGCTCCGAGGAGCGAGATATTACAAACATGGGTCCCATGACCCAACACTCAGAGCATACAAGTCAAAGCACAAGCGGAAGCTATCATGTCTGAGTACAGACATCTATAAATGGAAAAGGCTGAGAAGCCTGACTATCTACCAGATCCTGCCGAGGCACAAGATCGTAGCTGAAGTAACAAGCTAAACGTCGAAGTCCACGTGAAACTACTAGCGAGACCGAAGTCTCTCTGCAAAAACATAAAATAGGCAAACGTGAGTACAAATGTACCCAGCAAGACTTACATCAGAACTATCTACATATGCATCATTATCAACAAAGGGGTGGTGGGGTTTAACTGCAGCAAGCCAGCTTTGACTCGGTGGCTATCCTAAACTACGACTGCAATGTAACTCTTTTGAGGTGGCGCACACGAGTCCACATATTCACCATAGCAATACACCACTATGGATCCGCTCCCGTCTCCCTACGAGAACGCCATCCATAGCACTCACGCTTATCTTGCGTATTTTAGAGTATCCACTTTCACTTGTCTATGAACTGATATAAGCAACCCAGAAGTCCTTTTCCGCGGACACAGCTATTCGAATAGATCATATTAACCCTGCAGGGGTGTACTTCTTCACACACGCTCTCACCACTTACCGCCGTTTACACGACATGTACTCGGCAACCTTCAAGCGGAAGCCCAACGTGGGTGTCGGCCACGGCCTGCCTAAACACTCAAGTCTCTAGTCCAGGTTTATCGCCTATTCGGGTTCCATCCATGAGGAGATCCGGCCGGAGTTTCGCTCACAGCCCCAAACGATGTGAACAGGGTTCCCGAGACACCAAACGGGCGCCCGGTACACCGTGCCACGTGCCTACCGCATCATAGCCCACCCCTACGGTCAGCGCTGC
>NW_025282523.1:0-1184 GCF_018294505.1 Triticum aestivum
GTCAAGTGTTCCGGAGCAGTAGTGCTGGGCTAGCAGGACTCCGGTGAACCGGGCTGTAGCGGACTACTATGGCTCATGGAAGCACAAGACTACATTTCCCCATAAGAGAGGCTACCAAGGATAAACAACTAGGTTGTCGGATCCCACACATACCAAGCATTTCAATCATACACACAATATGCTCGATATGTGCAAATACAACATGGCATCACAACAAGACTCTGCGACTCAGAGTATTTATTCATTAGGCTCCGAAGAGCCAGATATTACAAACATGGGTCTCATGACCCAACATTCAGAGCATACAAGTCAAAGCACATGCGGAAGCTTAACATGTCTGAGTACAGACATCTATAAATGAAAAGGCTGAGAAGCCTGACTATCTACCAGATCCTGCCGAGGGCACAAGATCGTAGCTGAGGTAACAAGCTAAACGTCGAAGTCCACACGGAACTACTAGCAAGACTGACGGCTCTCTGCAAAACATAAAATAGGCAAACGTGAGTACAATTGTACCCAGCAAGACTTACATCAGAACTATCTACATATGCATCGGTATCAACAAAGGGGGTGGTGGAGTTTAACTGCAGCAAGCCAGCTTTGACTCGGTGGCTATCCTAAACTATGGCTGCAAGTAACTCTTTTGAGGTGGCGCACACGAGTCCACATATTCACCATATCAATACACCACTATGGATCCGCTCCCGTCTCCCTACGAGAATGCCATCCATAGCACTCACGCTTATCTTGCGCATTTTAGAGTATCCACTTTCACTTGTCTATGAACTGTACAGGCAACCCAGAAGTCCTTTACCGTGGACACGGCTATTCGAATAGATCATATTAACCCTGCAGGGGTGTACTTCGTCACACACGCTCTCGCCACTTACCACCATGTACACCTCGTGTACCTCGGCAACCTTCAAGCGGAAGCCTGGCGAGGGAGTCGGCCACGACCTGACTAACCACACAAGTCTCTCGTCCAGGTTTATCGCCTATTCGGGTTCCATCCGCAAGGAGATCCGGCCGGGGTGTCGCTCACGGCCCCAAACGATGTGTGCAGGGTTCCCGAGCCCACCATCCGGGTGCCACTCGGTACACCAGGCCACGTGTGCCTAGTCTGTCCCAAGCCCACCTGTACCGGGTGCCACTTGGTAGACTACTAACACTACCTACAAACACCA
>NW_025282524.1:0-1184 GCF_018294505.1 Triticum aestivum
GCTCTGGGACCCCAAAACGGTGAGTAATAGTCCACGAGACGGACCAGAATTGGGCAAAATGGTGAGTGTTGATAACCGACACATAAACGCACCCCGGGGATCGCAAATCGTGTAAATCGCTCTAGGACCCCAAAACGGTGAGTAATAGTGCACCAAACGGACCAGAATCGGCCAAAACTGTGATTGTTGATGACCGACACGTAAGCGCACCGTAGGGTTTGTCAATCGTGGAAATCACTTCGGGATGCCAAAACTGTGTAATAGTTCAAAAACGGGCCAAAATCGGCCAAAACTGCGAGTCTTGACGACCAACACGCAAGCACACCTTGGGGTTCGACAAAAATGGAAATCTCTTTGGGACCCCAAAACGGTGAGTAATAGTCCACGAAACGGGTCGGAATCAACAAAACCTGCGAGTGTTGATGACCGACACGTAAACGCACCGAGAGGTTCATCAATCGTGGAAATCACTCCGGGACCCCAAAACAGTGAGTAATAGTCCACGAGACGGCCAGAATTGGCCAAAATTGTGAGTGTTGATGACCGACACATAAACGCACCCCCGGGGTTCATCAATCGTGGAAATCACATCGGGACCCCAAAACTGAGTAATAATCCAAGAAACGGGCCAGAATCGGCAAAAACTGCGAGACTTGACGACCAACACGAAAGCACACCTTGGGGTTCGACAACAATGGAAATCGCTTTACGACCCTAAAACGGTGAGTAATAGTCCACGAAAGCGACATAATCGACAAAAACCGCGATTGTTGATGACCGAAACATAAATGCACCAGGGGTTCGTCAATCGTGGAAATCCCCCCGGGACCCGAAACAGCGAGTAATAGTCCACAAAACGGGCCAGAATCGGCCAAAACTGCGAGTGTTGATGAACGACACGTAAGTGCATCTTTGGGTTCAACAACTATGGAAATCGCTTCGGGACCCCAAAAAGGTGAGTGATAGTCCACGAAACGGGTCAGAATTGGCCAGAACTATGAGTGTTGACGACGGGCACGTAAACGCACCCCCGGGATCGTGAATCGTGGAAATCGCTCTGGGACCCCAAAACGGTGAGTAATAGTCCACGAGACGGACCAGAATTGGGCAAAATGGTGAGTGTTGATAACCGACACATAAACGCACCCCGGGGATCGCAAATCGTGTAAATCGCTCTAGGACCC
>NW_025282525.1:0-1184 GCF_018294505.1 Triticum aestivum
TCCTATCTGCAAGATTTCATAAATAATGCAGTAATCGCTAATATAATTCCAACAGACTCTTAGCATCGCTACGAGTGAGAAAATCTCATCGTAGTCAACTCCTTGAACTTGTCGGAAAACATCTTAACGACAAGTCGAGCTTTCTTAATGGTGACATTTACCATCATTGTCCGTCTTCCTTTTGAAATCCATCTGTACTCATTAGCCTTACGACCATCGAGCCGTTCTGCCAAAGTCTACACTTTGTTTTCATACATGGATCCTCTCTCGGATTTTATGGCCTCAAGCCATTTATCGGAATCCGGGCCCACCATCGCTTCTCCATAGCTCGTAGGTTCATTGTTGTCTAGCAACATGACCTTCAAGATAGGATTACGTACCACTCTGAAGTAGTACGCATCCTTGTCATCCTACGAGGTTTGGGAGTGACTTGATCCGAAGTTTCATGATCAATATCATAAGCTTCCACTTCAATTGGTGTAGGTGCCACAGGAATAACTCCCTGTGCCCTGTCACACACTAGTTGAAGAGACGGTTCAATAACCTCATCAAGTCTCCACCATCCTCCCACTCAATTCTTTCGAGAGAAACTTTTCCTCGAGAAAGGACCCGATTCTAGAAACAATCCATATTGCTTTCGGATCTGAATTAGGAGGTATACCCAACTGTTTTGGGTTTCCTATGAAGATGCATTTTATCCGCTTTGGGTTCAAGCTTATCAACCTGAAACTTTTTTATATAAGCGTCGCAGCCCCAAACTTTTAAGAAACGACAACTTAGGTTTCTCTAAACCATAATTCATACGGTGTCATCTCATCGGAATTACGTGGTGCCCTATTTAAAGTGAATGTGGTTGTCTCTAATGCCTAACCCATGAACGATAGTGGTAATTCGATAAGAGACATCATGGTACGCACCATATCCAATAGGGTGCAACTATGATGTTCGGACACACCATCACATTATGGTGTTCCAGGCGGTATTAATTGCGAAACAATTTCCACAATGTCTTAATTGTGTGCCAAAACTCGTAACTCAGATATTCATCTCTATGATCATATCATAGACATTTTATCCTCTTGTCACAATGATCTGCTACTTCACTCTGAAATTACTTGAACCATTCAATAATTCAGACTTGTGTTTCATCAAGTAAATATACTCAACATTTACTCGAATCATCT
>NW_025282526.1:0-1184 GCF_018294505.1 Triticum aestivum
CACACGCGGAAGCTATCATGTCTGAGTACAGACATCTATAAATGAAAAAGGCTGAGAAGCCTGACTATCTATCAGATCCTGCCGAGGGCACAAGATCGTAGCTGAGGTATCAAGCTAAACGTCGAAGACCACGCGGAACTACTAGTGAGACTGAAGTCTCTCTGCAAAAACATAAAATAGGCAAACGTGAGTACAAATGTACCCAGCAAGACTTACATCAGAACTAACTACATATGCATCATTATCAACAAAGAGGATGGTGGAGTTTGACTGCAGCAAGCCAGCTTTGACTCGGTGGCTATCCTGAACTACGACTGCAAGCGACTCTTTTGAGGTGGCGCACACGAGTCCACATATTCACCATATCAATACACCACTATGGATCCGCTCCCGTCTCCCTACGAGAACGCCATCCATAGCACTCACGCTTATCTTGCGTATTTTAGAGTATCCACTTTCACTTGTCTATGACCTGATATAAGCAACCCAGAAGTCCTTTTCCGTGGACACGGCTATTCGAATAGATGATGTTAACCCTGCAGGGGTGTACTCCTTCATACATGTTTCCACCACTTAGCGTCTGCACACGTCATGTGCTCGACAAACTTCAAGCGAAAGCCGGCGTGGGTGTAGACCACGACCTACCTAAACACTCAAGTCTCTAGTCCAGGTTTATCGCCTATTCGGGTTCCATCCATGAGGAGATCCGGCCGGAGTTTCGCTCACAGCCCCAAACGATGTGAACAGGGTTCCCGAGATACCAAACGGGCATCCGGTACACCGTGCCACGTACCTACCGCATCACAGCCCACCCCTACGGTCAGCGCTGTCCACGGCCTCCAGTAAGCTACAAACACCAGAAACTACTTGCAACTCCTGGACAGAGGACTAGGGTGAATAAGAAGTCGAGCGGGGTCATATTTCAGGGCCCAATGCATGGTAGTAACTGAATCATGGATCACAAACACAGAACTCAGTTCCTAAGGACGGCTTCAATGAGACAACCCACCATGTACTCCTACATGGCCTCTCACCGCTACCTTTACCAAATCGTGTTCACACGCTTAGCTCACACACCGTAGGACATGTTCACACACCTCTGATTCATCCCCGATGATTCAGACCCGACTCAACTCTAAGCAGTAGCAGGCATGACAAACAAGCATGAATGAGTAGGCACAACA
>NW_025282527.1:0-1184 GCF_018294505.1 Triticum aestivum
ATCTGGTGGTACCCGGAGTAAGCATCTAAAAAAGACAACCTCTCGCATCCCGCGGTCGAGTCAACAATTTGATCTATGCGAGGGAGAGGAAAGTGATCTTTCGGGCAGGCCCGGTTGATGTGCTTGAAATCAATGCACATTCGGAGCGACTTGTCCTTCTTAGGAACCATGACGACATTAGCGAGCCACTCGGAGTGGAATATCTCTCGGATAAATCCTGCCGCCAACAGTCGAGCCACTTCTTCACCAATGGCCTTTCTCTTCTGGACGGCGGACCGCCGAAGATGTTCTTTGACTGGCTTTGCAGACTTGTCGACTCTTAGGCGGTGCTCAGCCAGTCCCCTGGGAACACCTGGCATGTCAGCGGGCTTCCATGCAAAAATGTCCCAGTTCTCACGGAGGAACTGGATGAGCGCTTCTTCCTATTTTGGGTCGAGTGTTGTGGAGATGCGGGTCGGAGCTGCTTCGGGGTCGGTCGGGTGAATGTGAACATGCTTCGTCTCACCGGACGACTGGAATGCAGATTCTATGGCGGGCTTCTTGGACCGCAGCAAGTCACTCGGATCTGTGTTTTGCTTGTATTCTTCGAATTCGACCGCTGTCACTTGGGAATCGGCAATTTTGGAGCCCTTCTGAAAGCACTCCTCTGCCTTTTTCCTATCACCGGTGACGGTGATCACACCTTTGGGACCGGGCATCTTCAATTTGAGGTACACGTAACATGGTCGAGCCATGAACCGTGCATAGGCTGGCCTCCCCAAAATGGCATGATATGCACTTTGAAAATCCACGACCTCAAACGTCAACTTTTCTTTGCGAAAATGCTTTGAATCGCCAAACACTACGTCCAAAGCTATTTGGCCGAGTGACTCGGCCTTCTTCCCTGGTATAACTCCATGGAAGCTCATGCTACTAGTGCTCAGTCGGGACATCGGAATGCCCATACCTTTCAACGTGTCTGCATATAACAGATTCAGCCCACTTCCACCGTCCATCAGCACCTTTGTCAGTCGAGTGCCTTCGACAACTGGATCGACCACCAAAGCTTGCCTCCCAGGGGTGGCAATATGAGTCGGGTGATCAGATTGGTCGAATGTGATGGGTGTTTGAGACCACTTCAGATAATTTGCCTTTGCTGGGGCAACCATGTTAACCTCTCGGTTAATCACTTTCAGTCGACTTCT
>NW_025282528.1:0-1184 GCF_018294505.1 Triticum aestivum
AATATATATTCAATATCATCGGATGACCATATACAATTTTGAACAAGTTTCCATACATAATTTAATGCATATAAAGTTCTACGTCCTCGTAATGGTGTTCTCCTTTAGGATGGAGGACTTCCCTCCTGAACCATCCAGCTAGTTCCTCTTGAAGTGGTCGGAAGCGAGCTTCTGGACTAAGCATCATCCGGAGGTTATTCCTCTGAGCATTGGTATCACTCGGAACCCGCTCAGAGGTGTATCTCCGGATCATCTCACAGACATAGTATGCACATAGATTGGTCCCCGCTGGCTGAATATCCTCACCATTCTTAGCCTTTGCCCTTTTGAATTCTAGCTCTTTTTTGAATTCACCGACCTTTGTATCTACGAACCATCTCCAAACCCTACGAGGCAAAGAAAATTAAATGAACAAGAGAGTTATTAGTTACTTGATATTAGGAAATGAACGAAATAGGCCGATCGATATAGAGCGCAAATGAATGAAAATAATTACTTCTGCAGCATTCTTCTCATGTCGACCCAAAGCTTTGGATCCTTATTCAGAGAGTCGTGGACGAGACATTCTGAGGTGTCAACTTTAATTACTAGCAGAATCCAGTGGAACCTGCGGACACGATACATGCACAGTACGTCATGCATAACTCATCGATTAGCCGACCACATACCATGCATGGAGTAAAAAAAGAAAATGTGCTCAAGACAGAAACACTCACCCAAAATGGTAAGGAAATAGAATATCACTTTTGAGTTCCTGCTTTGTAAGAAACTGCCACAGGTCTGCCTCCATGTCGGCGGGGTGATGCTCCAACACATATCCATTAACGATGTGTGGGTCAATGAACCCAACATTATGGATGTTCCTTACTCTGCATTCCTTAATCTTCATTCTGCATGTATAATAGCGGACACAACAATATAGTTAGGACATATATATAGTGCAGGCAATATGAACGAGATGGGGTAGAAATAAATCACTTACAGAACGTAGCAACTGATGATAGATTTGTCGAGCTCGCGCAGATTGAAAAGCTGGAACAATTCACTCAGATGAATTTGTACATAGTAATGTTTGAAGTGATGCTCATATCTAACTTCCGCATAAATATATTCTTTGGCGTTTTTATTTTTTATGTAACCCTTGTACCATTTCAGCAGACCTTTCATTTGTGGAGGTAGATCCT
>NW_025282529.1:0-1184 GCF_018294505.1 Triticum aestivum
CGTTCTTGTTTCCCTTGCGCATGCCATCATCTCCATGCTTGTTCTTGCTCCAATGTTCATCCTTCTCCAAGCTAGGCCCTTCATTTGTAAGCAAAACAAATGTATCCAATTTAGGCAGCATCATATTCTCATGAACATTAGAATCATTACCAAGAAACGAAAGTACCTGGTAATTTAGTTGGCGTGCACGAGCTCTAGTAATTGGTCCAGTATGTATAGCAGCAGGGGCTGTGGGTGTAACAATTGTATTGATGTCCTCATCAAATGCTTATTTACATTGCTCTAAACCCCTTCAACACTTCGTTTCAGGCATCGAACGATTGCCTGCCTGCTCGAAACTTCCAATGATACCTCCTTACTTTGCTCTCGATATTTTCTTAAGTTTCAATTCGGGAGTTACTTTCCGCCACCTTCCTCGATGTTATCGACCAGATAGACAACCTTATAGAGGTCTGTCCTTTTGAAGCTACCCCTTATCCTTTCCGTAAGTACGATGAAGATCCCCAAGGAAGGACGACAACTTCATCATGATGACCCGAAGCAGAGAACTGAAGACATCAATGTAATGGATCGACCTCTTCGAGAAGAGCAACTATGACCGAGAAGAATCGTTAGAGTTACATAACCAGATCCCTTCCCCCTTACTCCCGCCCTTAAATCTCGGGACGAGATTTCTTGTAGTGGAGGAGAATTGTGACGCCCGGATAATCTTGCTAAAATAATCCCATGCTAATCAAGCCACATCATCCCGATTACCGATGCTAAACGTCCGTTAGTTCAAACCGCGTCAAATTAAAATTTAAAATAAAGACAAACGACAAAAGTTTTGAAATATTAAAACTAAATTGTTTGGGTTGTGTCAAATAATGCATAGGTAATTATGGTGGAGAAACCACATTTTTATAAAAGGTTTAAATGCACTTAAGTAATTAAAGTAGTAGGTAAAACAATTAAATAAATGCATTTTGGATTTTATAAAATACTATACTATTTTGTCCAGGGTTAAAACCTTTTGTGGCAGTAGTTATAATTGTAACTCTATTTTAGGTGTGGGTTTCACTTTTTGTAAAACTATAAAATATTACATAAGTAAAAGAAAACAGAAACAAGGGAATAAATAAATAAAAGAAAATACGAAAATAGAAAACTGTTACTAAACTAAAACAAAGGAGAAGCCCCCCCCC
>NW_025282530.1:0-1184 GCF_018294505.1 Triticum aestivum
GGTGCTTCGGAGATGGAGATCACAAGCACGGTGCTTCAGAGATGGAGATCACAAGCACAAGATGATGATGGCCATATCATATCACTTATATTGATTGCATGTGATGTTAATCCTTTATGCATCTTATCTTGCTTTGATTGACGGTAGCATTATAAGATGATCTCTCACTAAAATTTCAAGATAAAAGTGTTCTCCCTGAGTATGCACCGTTGCAAAAGTTCTTCGTGCTGAGACACCACGTGTTAATCGGGTGTGATAGGCTCTACGTTCAAATACAACGGGTGCAAAACAGTTGCACACGCGGAATACTCAGGTTAAACTTGACGAGCCTAGCATATGTACAGATATGGCCTCGGAACACAGAGACCGAAAGGTCGAGCGTGAATCATATAGTAGATATGATCAACATAGCGATGTTCACCATTGAAACTACTCCATCTCACGTGTTAATCGGACATGGTTTAGTTGCTTTGGATCATGTAATCACTTAGATGATTAGAGAGATGTCTATCTAAGTGGGAGTTCTTAAGTAATATGATTAATTGAACTTAAATTTATCATGAACTTAGTCCTGATGGTATTTTGCAAATTATGTTGTAGATCAATAGCTCGCGTTGTTGCTTCCCTGTTTATTTCTGATATGTTCCTAGAGAAAAATTATGTTGAAAGATGTTAGTAGCAAAGATGCGGATTGGATCCGTGATCTGAGGATTATCCTCATTGCTGCACAGAAAAAATTATGTCCTTGATGCACCGCTAGGTGACAGACCTATTGCAGGAGCAGATGCAGACGTTATGAACGTTTGGCTAGCTCAATATGATGACTACTTGATAGTTTAGTGCACCATGCTTAACGGCTTAGAATCGGGACTTCAAAGATGTTTTGAACGTCATGGACCATATGAGATGTTCCAGGAGTTGAAGTTAATATTTCAAGCAAATACCCGAGTTGAGAGATATGAAGTCTCCAACAAGTTCTATAGCTAAAAGATGGAGGAGAATCGCTCAACTAGTGAGCATGTGCTCAGATTGTCTGGGTACTACAATCGCTTGAATCAAGTGGGAGTTAATCTTCCAGATAAAATAGTGATTGACAGAATTCTCTAGTCACCATCACCAAGTTAGTAGAACTTCGTGATGAACTATAGTATGCAAGGGATGACGAAAGTAATTCCCAAGCTCTT
>NW_025282531.1:0-1184 GCF_018294505.1 Triticum aestivum
CCCCCCCCCAGTGCCCCCGTCCCGCCTAACCCTGTAGCGTTTGACCACGGGATCTACCCCTTTGACTTTGCACGGACGGGCTTTGACCAGTGGATCTCCCCACCCGGTTGTGTTAGGTCAGCCCATAGGAACACATTGGAGCAACATCCGGGGAAGACCCACAGCAAGATCCCCTCCGTGTAGACCCCACGCGTCCGTTTCCCCCCTCCAGGTGCCGGCGGCAGCGCCGTTCGTGAGGGGGGCACACCCCGGACACGCATGCCGGGCGTTTGCAACCGCGTAAACACTTCCAGACTTGTGAGAGGCCGCCGGCGCAAGATTTGGCGGCATGCTAGCCCCCGGAGGCCGCCGGCCACAGCCGTAGACGCGCGAAGGGCAATCCGCGTAGAGGGAATTTCTCGGATACTTCTCCATCACCAAAAATTATGAAAAAATACCATCATTCCTATAGCACATGTGCCGACGTCGTGCAAAAAAATCATGATTTTATCGCGCTCCGAGTATTTAGTAATGTTGACGCCGCATCGTTACCACACAACGTCTACTACCGTGTCATCGCCGTCCGTGAGGGGGGCCACGCCCCGGAGACGCGTTCCGCCTCTTCGGACATGCCACCACACCACCCCGCATGTATGAGGGCCCGGTGCGACGCTCCGGTGGCATTGCTACCCCCCAGTGCTCCCGTCCCGCCTAACCCTGTAGCGTTTGACAACGGGATCTACCCCTTTGACTTTGCACGGACGGGCTTTGACTAATGGACCTCCGCACCCGGTTGTGTTAGGTCAGCCCATAGGGACACTTTGGAGCAACATCCGGGGAAGTCCCACAGCAAGATCCCCTCCGTGTAGGCCCCACGCGTCCGTTTCAATCCTCCAGGTGCCGGCGGCAGCGCCGTTCGTGAGGGGGGCACACCCCGGACACGCGTGCCGGGTGTTTGCAACCGCGAAAACACTTCCAGACTTGTGAGAGGCCGCCGGCGCAAGATTTGGCGGCATGCTAGCCCCCGGAGGCCGCCGGCCACAGCCGTAGACGCGCGAAGGGCAATCCGCGTAGAGGGAATTTTTCAGATACTTCTCCATCACCAAAAATTATGAAAAAATACCATCGTTCCTATAGCACATGTGCCCACGTCGTGCAAAAAAAATCATGATTTTATCACGCTCCGAGTATTTAGTAATATTGAC
>NW_025282532.1:0-1184 GCF_018294505.1 Triticum aestivum
CTGGTAAGAATTTGAGTTTTGCTTGACGGATTTGTGACACCCACCACCACCACTTGTTCGTAGTCTGTATGATCATATTCTTGTGTGTTTCTATTGCTGCTAACCATGCCAGGATCACAAGCCGACGAGATTGACTGGGAGAATTTATCGAACAAGGAGCTTCATGATAAGTTTCAGCAAATGATGACTGAACAGGTGCAAGATGTGCTGAACAATTTTGAATAGGCCATGGAGAAGATCACTGGCCTTGAGAAGACGTTCGAAACAAAGCTTGATAACAAGTTTAATGAATTGCTCGCGCGTCTTCCACCACCACCACCCGCTGCACCTAACACACCTCTCCAACAACAACAACAACGACTACCTCCATGTCGCGAAACAGACCTTCGCCGAGCGAGCCATGTTCCTCTTGCGTTTGGCCAAACTGTTGGTGCTGTTGTTGATACTTCTGTGGCTCCTGCTACTGATGCGGAGGAGGATGATTATGTGGGAGATTATGAGGATGAGGTTGATCAAAATCAGCACTATGTGCAGCCACCTGTACCACCACCAGCAGGTCGACCTCAGGTATATATTCGTAATGGTAGGCCTGCACCACCACCTCAGGTACGAGATGATGTCCATATTCCTAAACTAAAATTGAATATTCCACCATTTGAGGGTAGATATGTTCCTGATATATATCTTACTTGGGAGTTAGAAACTGAACAACGATTTACATGTTTACAATATCCTGAGGAGAGACGAGTTGCTGCTGTTGTTTGTGCTTTCACTAGTTTTGCATGTGTATGGTGGTCTGAACATTGTAGATTATATCCTATTCCAACTACTTGGGCTGCTTTGAAAACTGCTATGCGTACGCGTTGGGTTCCACCATATTATCAACGTGAATTGCTTCAAAAATTGCAGCGTTTAAGACAAGGGAAAAATTCTGTAGAAGAATATTATCAGGAATTACAAACTGGCATGATTAGATGTGGTATTGTTGAGGAGAATGAAGCTATGCTTGCACGTTTTCTGGGTGGATTAAATAGAGAGATTCAGACCATTCTCTATAAGGAGTATACTAATATCACTCGTTTATTCCATCTTGCTTGTAAAGCTGAACGTGAAGTGCAGGATCGACAAGCATTGGGGCGAACTAACTTTTCTGCAGGACGACCTTCATCATGGACACCACGTGC
>NW_025282533.1:0-1184 GCF_018294505.1 Triticum aestivum
TTCCTTGCCATGACTTGCACCGTAGTGAGTGCATCGAGCTCGTTTACATGCCTTCGTGAGTTAAATTTCAGCATGTCTCAGTTTTCACTAAGTCTGAAAACTGATTGTGTTCGAGCGATGTTCGTGAGCTCGGTAGAGTATTTTGTGAACCCTTTTGGCCCCAGGTCACTTTGGGTGTTTTATTAAGCTTGTTGAGTAGCTCCATGCCATGTTCTTACTTGTCATGTTCAGGTTTTCTATCATGTTGTTTTGCTGCTCCGAAGAGAGCATCGTGATCTGAAATTTCAGACTAGTGTTAATTTCACTAAGTCTGAAATCTGTTTTGCATTTGCGTTTTAGCCATGCTTGTTTGAACCTCTTAATGGATGAATTTGCCTATGGCTCAGTGCTAGTGTTTTGTCAACCATCTTGTGTACATCACTGCCATGTATTTTGTTTTCATGTTTGGTGGCTGTAGCTTGTTCATTTCGTTGCATTTAGATGCCTACTTGCTGTAAATCGCAGACCGGTGTCATATCTTAAAACGCTCGCCATTTCCAAACCGTAACTCCGATTCCAATGATCTTTATATCGTTTTCAAGCGATTTCATCCCCTCTATCCAGTGGCACACTTGGTTTTCCAAGTTGATGCCAGGTTCATGCATTTCCTGTCATATCTTGCATTTTGCATCCCGCATCGCATCCCGCATAGCATATCGTCATTTCATCATATTGCTTGGTCTTGCCCGTGGTTGATTGTATCCTTGTTGCTTGTTTGTCTTGTTGGGTAGAGCCGGGAGAAGAGTTCGCTACCGAGGAGCCCGTTGAGTTTGCTTGTGAGGATCCAGTCAACTCTGACAACTGTGCAGGCAAGATGATCATACCCTCGAAATCACTACTATCTTTGCTATGCTAGTTTGCTCGCTCTTTTGCTTTGCCACTGCTACGATGCCTACCTTTTGCTTGTCAGCCTCCCAATTGCCATGTTGAACCTCTAACCCACCTTTGTCCTAGCAAACCGTTGATTGGCTATGTTACCGCTTTGCTCAGCCCTTCTTATAGCGTTGTTAGCTGCAGGTGAAGATTGGAGCCGTTCCTTGTGGGAACATTCATTTACTTGTTGGGATATCATTATATTGCTATGTTATCTTAATGCATCTATATACTTGGTAAAGGGTGGAAGGCTCGGCCTCTCGCCTAGTGTT
>NW_025282534.1:0-1184 GCF_018294505.1 Triticum aestivum
GCACCCCGGGGTTCGTCAATCGTTGAAATTACTCCGGGACCCCAAAATAGTGACTAATAGTCCATGAAACAGGCCAGAATCGGCCAAAACTGCGATTGTTGATGACCGACACGTAAGTGCACCCTGGGGTTCAATAACTGTGGAAATCACTCGGCACCCCAAAACGGTGAGTAATAGACCACAAAATGGGTCACAATCGACCAAAAACGCGAGTGTTGATGACTGACACGTAGACGCACCCCGGGGTTCATCAAGTGCTGAAATCCCTCCGGGACCCCAAAAGAGTGAGTGATAGTCCATGAAATGGGCCAGAATCGGCCAAAACTGCGAGTGTTGATGACCGACACGTAAGTGCACCTTGGGGTTCAATAACTATGGAAATCACTACGGGACCCCAAAACGGTGAGTAATAGACCACGAAACAGGTCACAATCGACCAAAAACGCGAGTGTTGATGACCGACACATAGACGCACCCCGGGGTTCGTCAATCGTGGAATTCACTTCAAGACCCCAAAACTGAGTAATAGTCCAAGAAACGGGTCAGAATCATCCAAAACTATGAGTCTTGACAATGAACACGTATGCACTCCTTGGGATTCGACAACCATGGAAATCGCTCTGGGACACCCAAACAATAATTAATAGTCCACGAAACGGGTCAGAATCGCCAAAAACCGCGAGTGTTGATGACCGACACGTAGACGCACCCCAGGGTTCGTCAAGTGCTGAAATCAATCCGGGACCCCAAAAGAGTGAGTGATAGTCCATCAAATGGGCCAGAATCGGCCAAAACTGCGAGTGTTGATGACCGACACGTAAGTGCACCTTGGGGTTCAATAACTATGGAAATCACTACGGGACCCGAAAACGGTGAGTAATAGACCACGAAACGGGTCACAATCGACCAAAAACGCGAGTGTTGATGACCGACACATAGACGCACCCCGGGGTTCGTCAATCGTGGAACTCACTTCGAGACCCCAAAACTGAGTAATAGTCCAAGAAATGGATCAAAATCGGCCCACACTGCGAGTCTGGACGACCAACACGTAAGCACTCCTCGGGATTCGACAACAATGGAAATCTCTCTGGGCCTCCAAAATGGTGATTAATAGTCCATGAAAGAGGTCAGAATCACCAAAAACCGTGAGTGTTGATGACCGACACATATATGCACCCCGG
>NW_025282535.1:0-1184 GCF_018294505.1 Triticum aestivum
GTGCTGAAATCTCTCACAAAACGCCTATAGAATCCAGCGAGGCCAAGAAAACTCCTCACTTGTGTGACCGTTTTGGGCTGCGGCCAACTCTCAATAGCTTCAATCTTGGCTTTATCAACTTCAATTCCCTATGGAGTAACAACATAGCCAAGAAAAGATACTCGGTCGGTGCAAAAGGTGCACTTCCCAAGGTTACCAAACAAACGTGCATCACGTAGAGCAATAAAAACAGCACGTAAATGTTCCAAATGTTCTTCCAAAGATCTGCTATAAATCAGTATATCATCAAAATAGACTACCACAAATCGTCCAATGAAAGCACGTAAAACTTCGTTCATTAGTCTCATGAAAGTACTAGGCGCATTAGTTAACCCAAAAGGCATGACTAACCACTCATATAATCCAAACTTAGTTTTAAATGCTGTTTTCCATTCATCCCCCAATTTCATACGACTTTGATGGTATCTACTACGCAAATCAACTTTGGAGAATATTGTAGAGCCACTCAATTCATCAAGCATATCATCTAGCCTAGGAATAGGATGACGATAACGAATAGTAATATTATTAATGCCTCTACAATCAACACACATACGCGATGTACCATCCTTTTTCTGCACTAGAATAATAGGAACAGCACAAGGACTAAGGGATTCGCGTATATAACCTTTGTCGAGAAGCTCTTGTACTTGACGCATAATCTCCTTCGTCTCCTCTGGATTGGTACGGTATGGTGCACGGTTTGGCAGTGAAGCGCCGGGAATTAAGTCAATCTGATGCTCAATCCCTCGAATAGGCGGTAATCCCGGTGGCACGTCTTGTGGAAAAACGTCAGCGAACTCCTGCAAAATGTTAGTGACAGCAGGAGGCAAAGAGGAAGGCACGTCCTCGAATGAAAATAATGCCTCTTTGCACACAAAAGCATAGCAAATAGATTTGCTGAAATCTAGCTCATCAATATCAGATTTGGTGGCAAATAAACATGCACTTTTCAATTTAATTTCAGAAGCAACACTAGATGGTTTATTATTAGGCTTCATTTGTTGCTCAAATTCTTTTGCCACAATCTGATTTTCACTCTTATTCTTCTCCTGTTTTGCTTTATTAGCTCTATTAATATCATCTTTCAAAATGGAATCAGGAGTCATAGGAAGCAAAGTAATATTTTTATCCTTATGAACAAG
>NW_025282536.1:0-1184 GCF_018294505.1 Triticum aestivum
TCCTTAAGGAAACCATTAAGGAATGCCGTTTTGACGTCCATTTGCCAAATTTCATAATCATAAAATGCGGCAATTGCTAACATGATTCGGACGGACTTCAGCTTCGCTACCGGTGAGAAAGTCTCATCGTAGTCAACCCCTTGAACTTGTCGATAACCCTTAGCGACAAGCCGAGCTTTATAGATGGTCACATTACCATCCGCGTCTGTCTTCTTCTTAAAGATCCATTTATTTTCTATGGCTCGCCGTTCTACGGGCAAGTCAGTCAAAGTCCATACTTCGTTTTCATACATGGATCCTATCTCGGATTTCATGGCTTCTAGCCATTTGTCGGAATCTGGTCCCGCCATCGCTTCTTCATAGTTCGAAGGTTCACCGTTGTCTAACAACATGATTTCCAAGACAGGGTTGCCGTACCATTCTGGTGCGGAACGTGTCCTCGTGGACCTTCGAATTTCAGTAGGAGCTTGATCAGAAGTATCTTGATCATTATCATTAACTTCCTCTCTAGTCGGTGCAGGCACCTTAGGAACATTTTCTTGAGTTGCGCCATTTTCCGGTTCAAGAGGTAATACTTCATCAAGTTCTACTTTCCTCCCACTTACTTCTTTCGAGAGAAACTCTTTCTCCAGAAAGGACCCATTCTTGGCAACAAAGATCTTGCCTTCGGATCTATGGTAGAAGGTGTACCCAACAGTTTCTTTTGGGTATCCTATGAAGACGCATTTTTCCGATTTGGGTTCGAGCTTTTCAGGTTGAAGTTTCTTGACATAAGCATCGCATCCCCAAACTTTTAGAAACGACAGCTTAGGTTTCTTCCCAAACCATAATTCATACGGTGTCGTCTTAACGGATTTCGACGGAGCCCTATTTAAAGTGAATGCGGCAGTCTCTAAAGCATAGCCCCAGAAGGAAAGCGGTAAATCGGTAAGAGACATCATAGATCGCACCATATCTAACAGAGTGCGATTACGACGTTCGGACACACCATTACGCTGAGGTGTTCCAGGCGGCGTGAGTTGTGAAACTATTCCACATTTTCTTAAGTGTGCCCCAAACTCGTGACTCAAGTATTCTCCTCCACGATCTGATCGTAGAAACTTGATTTTCCTGTCACGTTGATTTTCAACCTCACTCTGAAATTCCTTGAACTTTTCAAAGGTTTCAGACTTGTGTTTCATTAA
>NW_025282537.1:0-1184 GCF_018294505.1 Triticum aestivum
CACTACACACACGATTGCACATTCCTTTGGCCGCTCCCGCTCAACTACGGAGACGAGTTTTACCACGGTTCAACTGCACCAGTGCCTATTTACCATGGTTTCGACCCCTTTCAGAACACGCTTGCCGCCGCTAGACGCGTGAATAATGAGCAGCGAGCTAAAACTTACCGTAAACGTGCAAAATAATAAAACGTGCTAAACATACGTCGCGCTCGTGCGTTTTGTTTTGCACGCGGTGCAAAAAAATTAAAAAGGGAATGCAACACGAGGACTTCCTAGGAGGTCACCCATCCTAGTACTACTCTCGCCCAAGCACGCTTAACTTCGGAGTTCTGATGGGATCCGGTGCTTTAGTGCTGCTATGATCGCATCCGACATGTTACCCCCGTCTTCGTCCCTTATGCTTGCCCCTCCCAGCTCCACTACACACACGATTGCACAATCCTTTGGCCGCTCCCGCTCAACTACGGAGACGAGTTTTACCACGGTTCAACTGCACCAGTGCCTATTTACCATGGTTTCGACCCCTTTCAAAACACGCTTGCCGCCGCTAGACGCGTGAATAATGAGCAGCGAGCTAAAACTTACCGTAAACGTGCAAAATAATAAAACGTGCTAAACATACGTCGCGCTCGTGCGTTTTGTTTTGCACGCGGTGCAAAAAAATTAAAAAGGGAATGCAACACGAGGACTTCCCAGGAGGTCACCCATCCTAGTACTACTCTCGCCCAAGCACGCTCAACTTCGGATTTCTGATGGGATCCGGTGCTTTAGTGCTGCTATGATCGCATCCGACATGTTAACCCCGTCTTCGTCCCTTATGCTTGCCCCTCCCAGCTCCACTACACACACGATTGCACATTCCTTTGGCCGCTCCCGCTCAACTACGGAGACGAGTTTTACCACGGTTCAACTGCACCAGTGCCTATTTACCATGGTTTCGACCCCTTTCAGAACACGCTTGCCGCCGCTAGACGCGTGAATAATGAGCAGCGAGCTAAAACTTACCGTAAACGTGCAAAATAATAAAACGTGCTAAACATACGTCGCGCTCGTGCGTTTTGTTTTGCACGCGGTGCAAAAAAATTAAAAAGGGAATGCAACACGAGGACTTCCCAGGAGGTCACCCATCCTAGTACTACTCTCGCCCAAGCACGCTCAACTTCGGAGTTCTGATGGGATCC
>NW_025282538.1:0-1184 GCF_018294505.1 Triticum aestivum
AAGTACTAGGTGCATTAGTTAACCCAAAAGGCATGACTAACCACTCATATAATCCAAACTTAGTTTTAAATGCTGTTTTCCATTCATCTCCCAATTTCATACGAATTTGATGGTAGCCACTACGCAAATCAACTTTGGAGAATATTGTAGAGCCACTCAATTCATCAAGCATATCATCTAGCCTAGGAATAGGATGACGATAACGAATAGTAATATTATTAATGCCTCTACAATCAACACACATACGTGATGTACCATCCTTTTTCGGCACTAGAATAATAGGAACAGCACAAGGACTAAGGGATTCGCGTATATAACCTTTGTCGAGAAGCTCTTGTACTTGACGCATAATCTCCTTCGTCTCCTCTGGATTGGTACGGTATGGTGCACGGTTTGGCAGTGAAGCACCGGGAATTAAGTCGATCTGATGCTCAATCCCTCGAATAGGCGGTAATCCCGGTGGCACGTCTTGTGGAAAAACGTCAGCAAACTCCTGCAAAATGTTAGTGACAGCAGGAGGCAAAGAGGAAGGCACGTCCTCGAATGAAAATAATGCCTCTTTGCACACAAAAGCATAGCAAACAGATTTGCTGAAATCTAGCTCATCAATATCAGATTTGGTGGCAAATAAACATGCACTTTTCAATTTAATTTCAGAAGCAACACTAGATGGTTTATTATTAGGCTTCATTTGTTGCTCAAGTTCTTTTGCCACAATCTGATTTTCACTCTTATTCTTCTCCTGTTGTGCTTTATTAGCTCTATTAATATCATCTTTCAAAATGGAATCAGGAGTCATAGGAAGCAAAGTAATATTTTTATCCTTATGAACAAGAGTATAGTGATTGTTTCTACCATGGTGTACAGAATTTTTATCAAACTGCCATGGTCTACCAAGTAATAAGGAACATGCTTGCATAGGTACCACATCACAATCAACATAATCAGCATATGTAGAGATACTAAAATGCACACGAACAGTACGTGTTACCTTAACCTTGCCGCTGTTGTTGAACCATTGGATGTAGTAAGGATGTGGATGTGGTCTTGTGGTGAGAGAAAGCTTCTCCACCATCTCCATGCTAGCCAAGTTGTTGCAGCTCCCTCCGTCTATGATGACACGCACAGAACGTTCCTTCACAACTCCCTTGGTATGGAACAAATTGTGCCTCTGATTTTGCTCA
>NW_025282539.1:0-1184 GCF_018294505.1 Triticum aestivum
TTGTAATATCTCGCTCCTCGGAGCCTAATGAATAAATTACTTGAGTCGTAGAGTCATGTTGTGATGCCATGTTGTATTTGCACATATCGAGCATATTGTGTGTATGTTATTGAAATGCTTGGTATGTGTGGGATCTGACCATCTAGTTGTTTATCTTTAGTAGCCTCTCTTACCGGGAAATGTCTCCTAGTGTTTCCACTGAGCCATGGTAGCTTGCTACTGCTCCGGAACACTTAGGCTGGCCGGCATGTGTCCTTCTTCGTTCCTGTGTCTGTCCCTTCGGGGAAATGTCACGCGATGAATACCGGAGTCCTGTTAGCCCGCTACAGCCCGGTTCACCGGAGTCCTGCTAGCCCAGTGCTACAGCCTGGGTTCACTCGCTGATGACCGACACGTTCGATGCTGGGTCATGGATGCCTGTCCCTGTAAGTCTGTGCCACTTTGGATTTACGACTAGCCATGTCAGCCCGGGCTCCTTATCATATGGGTGCTAGCGACACTCTCATATACGTGTGCCAAAAGGCGCAAACGGCCCCGGGCAAGGGTAAGACGACACCCGTGGGTTGCCGTGCGTGAGGCCGCAAAGTGATATGAGGTGTTACATGCTAGACCTATGTGGCATCGAGTCGGGGTCCTAACAGCGTTGGTATCAGAGCTTGACTGCCTGTAGGATTACCAAGCCAAACTGGTCGAAGTTGAGTCTAGAAATTCTTTAGTTATATAAGGGAATTGATTGCGGGATGGAACGTAAGGCTCTTTTTACTCCTTATACCTTATGCCTTCTGATCTGAGTCATCTTATCTTTCCTGCGGGGATTAAGAACTAGGCTATCTTTTCTTTCTATCAGGATCACGTGTTACTAATCCGTAGACTTATAGATTGTTGGACTTAAGCCTCGTTTCAGTTCCTAGTACTTCTGTATGTTAATTATTGATCTCGAGACCTTGATATTGTGCTTCTGAGTGGTTATGCCACCATTTTTGTGAATGTCTCAAATCTTTTCTGAGCATTTACAGCCGTTATGCTGTCCGAGTCATTCCAGGTTTCTAAATAGTCTGATGCATTTGCAAAATCCTTTCCCTCTGGTTTCGATGTTCCTTTATGCCAGCTCAATCACACTAATTGTTGAGTTGAGGTATTCTATTGCCTTGACATTATGTTGGAGTTACTATTATGACCCTAGG
>NW_025282540.1:0-1184 GCF_018294505.1 Triticum aestivum
TCAGCACGACGGCGTGGTGACGATCTTGATGAACTACAGCAGCAGGGCTTCGCCTAAACTCCGCTACAGTATTATCGAGGAATATGGTGGCAGGGGGCACCGCACACGGCTAAGGAATCGATCACGTGGATCAACTTGTGTCAACTTGTATGTTTAGAGGTGCCCCTGCCTCAGTATATAAAGGAGCCAAGGGGGGAGGGTGCGCCGGCCAGGAGGAGGAGGCGCAGGAGGAGTCCTACTCCTACCGGGAGTAGGACTCCCCTCCAATCCTATTCCAACTAGGATTCCCAAGGGGGAAAGAGGGAGAGGGGTGGCCGGCCACCTCTCCTAGTCCTAATAGGACTAGGGGAAGGGGGGAGGCGCGCAGCCCCCTTGGGCTGCCCCTTTCTCCTTTCCACTAAGGCCCATGAAGGCCCATGTGGTTCCCGGGGGGTTCCGGTAACCTCCCGGTAACCCGGTAAAATCCCGATTTCACCCGGAACACTTCCGATGTCCAAACATAGGCTTCCAATATATCAATCTTTATGTCTCGACCATTTGGAGACTCCTCGTCATGTCCGTGATCACATCCGGGACTCCGAACAACCTTCGGTACATCAAAATGCATAAACTCATAATATAACTGTCATCGTAACCTTAAGCGTGCGGACCCTACGGGTTCGAGAACAATGTAGACATGACCGAGACATGTTTGGTCAATAACCAATAGCGGGACCTGGATGCCCATATTGGCTCCTACATATTCTACGAAGATCTTTATCGGTCAGACCGCATAACAACATACGTTGTTCCCTTTGTCATCGGTATGTTACTTGCCCGAGATTCGATCGTCGGTATCCAATACCTAGTTCAATCTCGTTACCGGCAAGTCTCTTTACTCGTTCCGTAATACATCATCTCACAACTAACATATTAGTTGTAATGCTTGCAAGGCTTATGTGATGTGTATTACCGAGAGGGCCCAGAGATACCTCTCCGACAATCGGAGTGACAAATCCTAATCTCGAAATACGCCAACCCAACATCGACCATTGGAGACACCTGTAGTACTCCTTTATAATCACCCAGTTACATTGTGACGTTTGGTAGTACCCAAAGTGTTCCTCCGGTAAACGGGAGTTGCATAATCTCATAGTCATAGGAACATGTATAAGTCATGAAGAAAGCAATAGCAACATACTAAA
>NW_025282541.1:0-1184 GCF_018294505.1 Triticum aestivum
GACCCTGCTCGAGGCTACGAAGAGTACCAGCCCGAGCCACTCGACTCTCTGCAAAGAGAAGAGCTTCGCCGCAGGAACGAGGATCCCCTGCGTATTCCCATCGCGGGAGAAACCCCCGAGGCTCGTGCCTTGGAGGAGGCGCGTCTGGCCAACTTGGCCGAGCGCACTCGACTGGAGAACCTTCAGCGAGCACTCGACGAGCGCGCGCGGCAACGAGTTCCCGACACCAGTCGACGTCAACTCTTCCCGCCGACTCAGGTATATCGAACCCCAATTCAGAATTTAGCAGCTGCGACCCGTATAGCAGAGTCCATTCAGCCTTCGCAGTCAGAGGCTGGCAGAGGTTTGCTGCAGATCAGGGATCTGCTCCGGGCAGCAGGAGATCAGAATTCGGCCGTGTCTCAGTCGCGCAACAGAATTCACAGTCGATCTGTCACTGTGAATACGGTTCAGTCGGCTCACAGCCCCAGATCGCCTCCGCGGCACGAAGGGCGTGAGAATCGGCGAGATCAATATGGCGACAGACTCGACCGAGATGATAGGCATCGAGTGCCCTATTCCCCTCCGAGGGGTGGGTCTTACGCTCCTCGGCGGCCAGATGATAGGCGTCAGTACAGTACAGGGCGTAGGGTTCCAGTTGACCATAGAGAGCCAGGCTTCGACGCGCGATCCATTATCGTGCAAGGGTTGGTCGACCGGAACAGAGCCCATCGAGGCGCACTCGACAGAGATGCGCCCACGAGCAGTCGAGTACATGTTTCTGGTCCTGAATGTTTCAGCAGAGCTATCAGAGCCGTAGTTATCCCCCCCAATTTCAGGCTGGCAACAGGAGTCAGCAAGTTCACTGGTGAGTCCAAGCCTGAAACTTGGCTTGAAGACTACCGAGTGGCAGTTCAGATCGGTGGTGGGAACGACGAGGTGGCCATGAAGCATTTGCCCCTCATGTTGGAAGGTTCTGCCAGGGCATGGTTGACTCAATTACCTCCTAGCAGCATTTACACTTGGGAAGATCTGTCCCGAGTGTTTGTCAGAACGTTTGAAGGGACTTGCAAGCGACCAGCGGGATTGACAGAGTTGCAAGTCTGCGTGCAGAAAACCAATGAGACTCTCAGAGAGTATATTCAGAGGTGGATCACTTTGCACCACACTGTGGAAAATGTCTCTGACCATCAGGCAGTATGCGC
>NW_025282542.1:0-1184 GCF_018294505.1 Triticum aestivum
CAAACCTAGACAAATCTTGAGGAAAATGGAGCTTGGACAAGGAGCTTAGAGAAGAGAAAGTTTAAGTGTGGCTCGGGCATTTCATCAAACACCTCACGGTCGGCCAAAAAAACATAGCACTCCACTGCTCTGCTCACGGGCAAGGGGGTATATATAGGCATCTCATTTGTCCCGGTTCGTGGCTGGAACCGGGACTAAAGGATCCCATTTGGTCCCGGTTCCAGCCACGAATCGGGACCAATGGTTGTGGGCCAGGAGCGAGGATCATTGGTCCCGGTTCGTGGCTGGAACCGGGACCAAAGGGGCTAGACGAACCGACACCAATGCCCCACGAGGCCCGGCCGGCCCCCTGGCCTCACGAACCGGGACCGTTGCCCCCATGGGTCCCGGTTCGTGAGTGAACCGAGATTAATGGGCTTACCCTGCCTGGACCAAAGCCCTGTTTTCTACTAGTGACTCCAGCAAACCCCTGGGGTAACGGCAGAGCCCGGTTAGCAGTTGCGCATGTTGGTGTGAGCGTGCTATAGCTAAAGAATACTTGCAGTGCATGTTGGCGGCCCACGCTACTGCTAAGTACTAGTAGCACGCCCGGCTAACCCCTCTCTACTGTTACCTGTCTACCAATAGGAATTTCCCTAGTTTCCTCGGTAGTGTTGCGTCAAATAGCGACCCGACGCACACAGAGACACCCGACTAGGCCGGCCCATGGTGTAGCGATCACGTTTGTACAGTGGCGTAACAATTAGATTGTCAAAAGAAGAAAAAAAACAGGATGACCTAGCTAAACAAGTGGACTTAACAAGCATTCATGACAATATAGGAAGGCGATTTATGGTTTTTATATCTTTTCCTGGATTTTTTTGAAAAGCGAGTTATGTTTGAAAATCTGACAATTGTTTGAACAACTCGAACAAATTTAGAATTCAAACTTATTCAAAAAATGTAAATGTTATTCAGAAATAGTTTTTCAAAAAAGATAGATAACAGGAACATTTTAAAAAAATTCTGAACATTTATTCCAAAGCACAAAACATTCTTAGAAATTGCCAAACATTTTCTGAAAATGCGAGCATTTTTTCAGTTTTGAGCACATTTTTTATTGTGAACATTGTTGGAAAATACAAAAAGAAATCAAAAATTCAAAAAAAAATACCAAACAGCTTTTTAAAACACGAACATTTTTT
>NW_025282543.1:0-1184 GCF_018294505.1 Triticum aestivum
AGCTTGCGTTATCTCATTCGGTATGGATTGGGAGAAATGTCTTCCTTTTGCCGAGTTTGCCTATAACAATAGCTACCAATCCAGCCTCAAGCAAGCTCCTTTTGAGGTTCTCTATGGACGAAGATGTCGAACACCTTTGAACTGGTCAGAAACCGGTGAAAGACAATTCTTTGGACCGGATATGATCCAGGAGGCAGAAGAGCAAGTTCGCATCATTCGTGAGAATTTGAAAACAGCCCAGTCTCGTCAGAAAAGTCAGTACGATCGTCATCATAAGGATATGACTTATGAAATTGGCGACCAAGCTTACCTTCGGGTTACTCCTTTGAAGGGTACCCATCGTTTCGGTGTCAAGGGCAAGTTGGCTCCTTGTTACATTGGTCCTTTTCGTATTCTCGCTAAACGAGGAGAGGTTACCTACCAGTTGGAACTACCCCCACATCTTTCTCGAGTTCATGATGTCTTCCACGTCTCTCAACTCAGGCGTTGCTTCTCGGATCCTATCCGCGGAGTGGACCACGAAACGCTTGATCTCCAAGATAACCTCACATACCGAGAGTACCCGGTTCGCATTCTTGATCAAGCAGAGCGTGTTACTCGACGTCAGAACGTCAAGTTTCTCAAAGTTCAGTGGTCTCATCATTCCGAGAGAGAGGCTACTTGGGAGCGAGAAGATCGTCTTCGACTGGAGTACCCCGCTTTCTTTCCGTCGACCCCTGAATCTCGGGACGAGATTCTTTCAAGTGGGGGCGAGTTGTCACATCCCTAGTCTGGTATGACCTAGGCTAGCTAGCCTTTTGTGCATCATATTTAAATTTCATTTAAATTTGAAATGAGGATTGGAGGAACCCTCAGAATCATTTTTGAAAATGACCCAAATAAAAATTTCTCCAAAAAGGGTCCAAGAAAATGCTCATGATGCCCTCTAAAAATATTGGACAGAGATAAAAATCAAAACAATATTTTTAGGAGCTCATGGACATTTATTTTGGCCATTTGGATTAATTCGATAAATATTTGCATTGGAAATATATTTCTATATATATGAAATATGGCCCAAAAATTATGCCATTTATAAAAGAGCTCTGGAATAATATATCCAGCTCCTGCAAAAATTGGCATAATAATATTAAATGATTTAATATATTTATTAAATCAAAACAAATGTCAGAAAAATTAGAAAA
>NW_025282544.1:0-1183 GCF_018294505.1 Triticum aestivum
GAGATGGAGTCTGCTGATGTAGCCCCTGCCAGCTATGTCACCTTTGCTTCCTTCTTCTTGAAGGGACCCGCAGCTCAATGGTGGGACAGCCACAGGCGTACTCTGCCAGCTGGAACAATCATCACATGGCCAGACTTCCAAGCTGCTTTCCGTGCCCGCTTCATTCCTCAGGGAGTCATGGACCGGAAGAAGCGTGAGTTCCGCAACCTCACCCAAGGCAACAAAACTGTTGAAGCTTATCAGCGGGAGTTTCTGGACTTGTCCCGCTATGCTGAAGAAGACATTGCAACTGATGCACGCAGACAGGAGAAGTTCCGTGATGGCCTTCAAGCTGACATCAAGCTCGCACTTCTAGTGCATGACTTTGCTGATTTCGCCACCTTGGTGAACAAGGCCATCAATGTCGAAACTGGTCTGCAGGAATACCAGAGCTCTCAGAGGCGCAACCGTGACACGGGCTCATCTTCGGGCTCGCCCTCACAGAAGCGTAAGATATGGATCCCAAACAGCATGTATCGTCCAAATGCACCTGCTCCCAGGAAATCTTATGTTGCACCGCGTCTGCCTCCTCCACCATCTAAGCAGTCAAAGCTACCAGCTCCCCCACCTGGGGCTCCTGTTCCCACTCCCGATAATGGTCTGTGCTTCAAGTGTGGTCAACCGGGTCACTTTGCCAGGAACTGCTATCAGAACCAGAATCAACTGGCCCTTCCAGCAGCTGGCCGTGGTAACAACCAGCCCCGCAACAACAATGCTAAGTCTCATGGTCGTGCTCATGCCAACCACGTTGATCTCAGCGAAGCTCAAGACCAGCCTGCTACTGTGATGGGTACACTCCTCGTAAATTCAGTACCAGCATCCGTTTTATTTGATACAGGAGCATCCCATTCATTCATATCAGCAGAATTTGCATTCCTGCATGGCATTAATTACGAAGAGATAAACACTCCGATAGTGGTACACACCCCTGCGGGCCAATGTCAAACCACTATGGTTAGTCACGATGTTACTGTTGAAATTGAAGGACTGGAATTTCTTGTCTCTCCCATCGTGCTGAAGTCCTGTAGCATTGATCTCATTCTGGGAATGAATTGGTTAAAAGCGCATACTGCTTCAATCGTTTGCACCACTAAGACCGTCCATCTGCTACACCCTTCAGATGAGATAGTTACTTACCAAGCCC
>NW_025282545.1:0-1183 GCF_018294505.1 Triticum aestivum
TGTATGTTGATGATACATGTTTGCATATCTACGCTAGTCGTTAGACCGATGCTATAGTCCAGGTAACATATTGACCTTTTGTTCCTGGTTCCTCTCATTCCTATCCCGACAATAATATAACTTTAGTAATCATATATCCACCTAGTTTGCCAACACTTATATTTTTTCTGACGAAAAAGAAACTACACTTCTATATTTACTAGCTCATGTTCTCTACATCCCTAAAAACAACTACAATGTTCTACAGATGGGTAAGTAAGTGGGAAGGGGGATAAGTAACGCCACCTCAAAAAGGTGAGGCTATGCCCTCTGATATCTTGACCTTTCGAGACTCCGAGTTAGGGACAAGGGAAAATCAAGGCTACCTCCTCTTATATCATGAGATACTTTGTGTTCCATGATGTATCATGCAAGGACAATTTACGAGGATGTTTACTCGATGCATGATTGCTGCTCTGTCTACCAGTACTTTTATGGTTGTTACTATGAAGTTTTATATGTTACTATTAAATCAGAGGAAAAGGAATGGATGAGATTCAACAATCTAAATGCAGGACACCCCAACTGTGGATATTCATAAACAAGGTTGTAGGTGCGAGTTAATCACCATGGAATTATGCAGTAACCTAGAGTAATTTACTAGGAACCTTACATGCACACAACCTAATCTTCTTTAGCTTCAGCTAATACTTCATCTTTTTTAAGAGAGAGAATAAAACCTGATAGCTTTCAGTTGATAGTACCTGCGACTGCTGAACAAGCATGTCTATCTCCAGAGCTTTACAATTGTATATAGCTAGCTAATTGCATGTGCGTTACTACCGAGTGAAAAAGAGATGTCAAGACTTCGACCTAGACACTAGTAGAAAACAGGGCTTTGGTTCGGCCAGAAAAGAGCATTAATCCCGGTTGCATTACAAACTGGGACTAATGTGAGCATTAGTCCCGGTTCGAGCGGCTAGGTCACCGTACAGGCATTAGTCACGGTTCAAATGGGACCTTTAGTCCCGGTTGATGCCACAAACCGGGACTAAAGGATGCGATGCCCATTAGTACCGGTTCGTGGCACCAATCGGTACTAAAGGTTAGACCTTTAGTCCCGGTTCGAGCCACCAACCCGTACTAATGGGGTTTGAGGCATTAGTACCGGTTCGCAACAGTCCCATTTTCAAACTCTACCCCC
>NW_025282546.1:0-1183 GCF_018294505.1 Triticum aestivum
GCCCTCCTGGCCGCGTGGACGACGCCCGCAGCCCGTCCCGATCCCCCCTGCTCTCGCTCACTCTCCCCCGTTTCTCCCTCGCTCTCTCTCGCTCTCGGCCGAAGCACACCGTCGCCGCCGTTCGCCTTAGCCACTGCCTCCGGCCACCCCTCGCTCCCCCGAGTAGCTCAGAAGCTCCGCCACAACTCCCTCTTCCTCCCCACCGCTCCACGAGTCCCCGGAAGCCCTGCATCGCCGCCACGTCGCCGTTCCCCTCTTCGGGCTCCGACCACCGTCGCCGACGAATTCGCCGTCTCCAGCGCGTCCCCGAGCCCGCTTCGACGCCCACTGCAACCGCGGTGAGCCCCCGAGCCGTTTCCCCCTCTCCTTCCCCTCGTTCCCTCACCGTAGCTGCATCCCCACCTCGGCCGAACCTCCGTCGTCGCCGAGCTCGCCGTCGACGCAGCTCCGGTGACCATTTGGTCACCCCGGCGAGTCCAACACGTTCGCAAGAACCCGTAGAGCATCCCTAGCGCCTCACTTTGCTCGACTTCGAGCTCCAGCACCAATCCCGCGCACGACCGAACCCCGGCGGCCGCAGCCGAGCTCACCGCCGTCAACTCCGGCCACCCCGACCCCAACGGACTCCGCCAAGAGCCGCGGGTCGTCCTCAGCTTCACTCCGGTGGTCGCCACGTTCCATTTGGTGGCCGAAACGACCAAAACCACTATCGCTGCCGCACTGTTGGTCGCCGCCGGCCAGAACTCCGGCGAGCTGACGTGGCCTAGTTAATTAGCCACTAATCCACCACCTACTGACGCTGACAAGTGGGCCCCAGGGGTTAGTCAAAGCTAACCAGCCCGGGGTCAACGCGGGCTTAGCCCCTGGTCACTGACGTGTGGACCCCACACGTCAGGTTTGACCCGAGCCAGCCCTGTTGACCTGCTGATGTCACTGTGATGTCAGGCTGACGCAGTAAATGATATTCTGAATTTAATTTAAATCAGGAAATTCCAGAATATTATTTAAACTTCAAAAATTCATAACTTTTATTCTGTAACTCCAAATTGGACAAATAATATATGAAAAATGATCAGAAAAATCCAATCTATCCATCTGTACTATTTTCATGCATGATCAAACAAGTTAACTTGATGTTTCAATCAGAACAAGAAAAGGCACTTTAAAAGGCCATATTTGAATT
>NW_025282547.1:0-1183 GCF_018294505.1 Triticum aestivum
CCTTCTTATAGCGTTGTTAGCTGCAGGTGAAGATTGGAGCCGTTCCTTGTTGGAACATTTATTTACTTGTTGGGATATCATTATATTGCTATGTTATCTTAATGCATCTATATACTTGGTAAAGGGTGGAAGGCTCGGCCTCTCGCCTAGTGTTTTGTTCCACTCTTGCCGCCCTAGTTTCCGTCATATCGGTGTTATGTTCCCGGATTGTGCGTCCCTTACGCGGTTGGGCTATAATGGGAACCCCTTGATAGTTCGCCTTGATTAAAGCTTTTCCAGCAATGCCCAACATTGGTTTTACCATTTGCCACCTAGCCTCTTTTTCCCTTGGGTTTCCGGAGCCCGAGGGTCATCTTATTTTAACCCCCCCCCCCGGGCCAGTGCTCCTCTGAGTGTTGGTCCGAACCAGGCAGCCTACGGGGCCACCTCGGGGAAACTCGAGGGTTGGTTTTACTCGTAGCTTGACCTATCCGAGCGTGCCCTGAGAAAGAGATATGTGCAGCTCCTATCGGGATTTGTCGGCACATTCGGGCGGTGTTGCTGGACTTGTTTTAACCTGTCGAATCATCTTGTTGTACCAAGATACCGAGTCTGATCGGTGTGTCTTGGGTGGAGGTCTATTCCTTCGTTGACCATGAGAGCTTGTTATGGGCTAAGTTGGGACCCCCCTGCAGGGATTGATCTTTCGAAAGTCGTGCCCGCGGTTATGGGAAGATGGGAATTTGTTAATGTCCGGTTGTAGATAACTTTAACTTAACTTAATTAAAATGAATCAACCGTGTGTGTTACCGTGATGGCCCCTTCTCGGCGGAGTCCGGGAAGTGGACACGGTGTTGGAGTTATGCTTGCGCAGGTTGTTCCTTTAGCTTCTCGCTCGTGCTTCGCCTTCTCTTCTCGCTCTCATTTGCGTATAAGTTAGCCACCATATATGCTAGTCGCTTGCTGCAGCTCCACTTATATTGCCGTACCTGTCCTATAAGCTTAAATAGTCTTGATCGCGTGGGTGTGAGATTGCTGAGTCCCTGTGGCTCACAGATACTACAACTCCAGATGCAGGTCCAGGTGTTTCTGCTCCAGTTGACGATTACGAGCTCAAGTGGGAGTTCGACGAGGACTCTCAGCGATACTACGTATCTTTTCCGGATGATCAGTAGTGGTGCCTAGTTGGGGTTATCGATTCAGG
>NW_025282548.1:0-1183 GCF_018294505.1 Triticum aestivum
TCGTGCATAGTAACTACGCATAGGCCTGGCTCATGATGCCACTGTTGGGAATCGTAGCATAATTTTAAAATTTTCCTACGCTCACCAAGATGCATCTATGGAGTATACTAGCAACGAGGGGAAGGGAGTGCATCTACATACCCTTGTAGATCGCGAGCGGAAGCGTTCCAATGAACGTGGATGACGGAGTCGTACTCGCCGTGATCCAAATCACCGATGACCGAGTGCCGAACGGACGGCACCTCCGCGTTCAACACACGTACGGTGCAGCGACGTCTCCTCCTTCTTGATCCAGCAAGGGGGAAGGAGAGGTTGATGGAGATCCAGCAGCACGACGGCGTGGTGGTGGATGTAGCGGGTCTCGGCAGGGCTTCGCCGAGCTTCTGCGAGACGGAGAGGTGTTGCAGGGGAGGAGGGAGGCGCCCAAGGCTGTCTTATTGCTGCCCTCCCTCCCCCCTTTATATAGGCCCCCTGGGGGGGCGCCGTCCTTAGAGATGGGATCTCATGGGGGGGGCGGCGGCCAAAGGGGGGGAAGGGGTTGCCATGTCCCCCAAGGCAAGGGGGAAGCCCCCCACCCTAGGGTTCCCAACCCTAGGCGCATGGGGGGGAGGCCCAAGGGGGGCGCCCCAGCCCACTAAGGGCTGGTTCCCTTCCACTTTCAGCCCACGGGGCCCTCCGGGATAGGTGGCCCCACCCGGTGGACCCTTCCGGTGGTCCCGGTACAATACCGGTAACCCCCGAAACTTTCCCGGTGGCCGAAACTTGACTTCCTATATATAATTCTTCACCTCCGGACCATTCCGGAACCTCTCGTGACGTCCGGGATCTCATCCGGGACTCCAAACAACTTTCGGGTTTCCGCATACACATATCTCTACAACCCTAGCGTCACCGAACCTTAAGTGTGTAGACCCTACGGGTTCGGGAGACATGCAGACATGACCGAGACGCCTCTCCGGTCAATAACCAACAGCGGGATCTGGATACCCATGTTGGCTCCCACATGTTCCACGATGATCTCATCGGATGAACCACGGTGTCGAGGATTCAATCAATCCCGTATGCAATTCCCTTTGTCAATCGGTATGTTACTTGCCCGAGATTCGATCGTCGGTATCCCAATACCTTGTTCAATCTCGTTACCGGCAAGTCTCTTTACTCGTACCGCAATGCATGATCCCGT
>NW_025282549.1:0-1183 GCF_018294505.1 Triticum aestivum
GATATTTGTTCTTGATTGTGACCAAATTGACAGGTCGGTAATCTACAACCATCCGGTCCGTACCATCCTTCTTCTTGACGAATAGGACGGGGCAAGCCCACGGAGATGAACTAGGGCGGATGAAACCCTTTTTCAAGGACTCATCGAGTTGTTTCTTAAGCTCGGCTAGTTCTAGTGGTGCCATCTTATAAGGTCTTCTAGCAATCGGAACGGTTCCTGGAATGAGGTCTATTACGAACTCAACATCCCTGTCAGGTGGAACACCTGGCAATTCCTCTGGAAAGACATCCGGGAAGTCACGGACTACCGGAACGTCCTCAAGGTCTGGCAAAGGGCTGGCGTTAAGAGAAAATAACTGTCGCTTGGCTATTCGGGTCAAGACATTGACTATCTTCCCCGAAGGATGGGTGAGTTGAACAGTCCTAGAGAAGCAATCAATTTTGGCTTGATGAGCTGACATCCAGTCCATACCCAAAATGATATTAATATCTGAGGATTTAAGGGCTATCAAAGATGCGAGGAAAACAAGTCTGTCGACTTGGATTTCATTTCCATAACTTACCCTAGAGGTCTGCCATCTAGAACCAGGAGTAGAAATTTCCATAGTGGATGGCATGTCACAGAATGCGGTGTTATGCAAACGAGCATAGTTCTCGGATATAAATGAATGAGAGGCTCCTGTATCAAAAAGAACAGATGCCGAGTGGCAATTAACAAGAAGCGTACCGAGAACGACGTTGGGATCCTCTTGAGCTTCTTCGGCAGAGATACAGTTGACATGGCCACGTGAGGCGGTGGCCGGCTTGGCGTGGAACACTTTCCCTGTCGGCTTGCCACGGCCAACAGCTTTAGCAGACTGGTTGGGGTTGGTCTGGGGACACTCACGCATATAGTGGCCAGATTCCCCACACTTGAAACAAGTCACGGAACTGGTACGTGGAGGAGCATTATTGGTTGGACCCCCATAGGGCTTGGCTGGTGCAGACTGTTGAACGGGGCGAGGCGCCTGGAAGGATGGCCTCGGTGTGAACCTGGGTGGCAGGGCAGTGTTGGGCACCCACACGCGGCGCTTCTGAGGACCAGCACCGGATGAGGAACCCATGTCACGGCCATGCTTGCGTGTTGCGTCATAGTCAGTCTGACCAGTTTCAGCACTGATGGCTTTGTTGACAAGTTTCTGAAA
>NW_025282550.1:0-1183 GCF_018294505.1 Triticum aestivum
GTTTTTTTTTTCAGTTTCTGTTTTTTTAGCAGAATAGTTCTGTTTTTGTTTTTGCTATTTCTTTTAGTCGGTTTATTATTTTTAGTTAATTCTTTTTTTGTGAGTTTGCAAATTTGTTGTAGTTTCTGTAGAAAATATGTTTAGCCATGTTTAAATTATTATAAATAGTTTTATATTAGATTTAGACAGATTAGTTTTTCTGCCATAAATCGAGTTAGGATTATTATTTTTTAGTGATTCTTTTTGCTACTGCTTAGTTTTGACCATGCCTAGCAGTAGGAACCTGTTTTGGTATTTTAGATTTAATAAACAATTAGTTTTATGTCGAAATCAAGTTTTTCTTGTTTATTTAGCTAGCTACTGTTTTCCTACTGTTCTAGTTAGTAAATAATTTTATTTTTGTTATGTTATAGTTTATTTTAGATTAGCTTCTGTAGCTACAGAGGATGAACTTTTATTTACAGTAGAATAAATTTTTTTATTTTATTTTCTTTCCTAGCATTGTTTTAGGCATAATAGGAGTACTATAATAGCTTTTGATGTGATTATTTTTGCTCCTAGTTGGTATGATGTTTTTCCTTCTGTTAGTTAGCAAAACCAATGCTTAGGTTCTGTTAAGAAAGGTTTTAGTTGTGTAAAACTATTTCTTAGTTGTTGCTTGATATGATGAAAACCTTGAGTTGCTTTCTCCGAGTTTTTCTTTGGTTTTGGTTTGAATACGTGGGTGTTTTACTTCAACTTGCTGTTATGTTATATTGTGCTATACTTATTTGTGCTATTGTTTGACTCGGTAGAATTTCCGGAGTGCGAAGCCTGCTATTACGAGTCGCTAGCTTTCGAAGACCGTCAGCCAGGCAAGTCATTTGATCATGTTTTTACAATACCTATGATTTTATTGCATTAGAGTTATACCTCCCCACCATGCATGCAGTAGGAGAATTTTGTTAAGTTATGTTCTTAAGTAGTATCATGAGGTAGGATGAACCCTTCTCCCTTGTTACCAATGCCCGGGACGATGTAGTTTATTTTGCTATGCTCGTAGACGGGGTTGGTTGAGTGATTCATAAGGGAGATGTGAGAGTCAAGATGATGACAACCCCATGACGTCAAGCTCAAGATGGACTTCAAAATTCACTACTGGGTGGAGGACGGTTGACGGGCACCCTGGAGAAACCAGCGGATG
>NW_025282551.1:0-1183 GCF_018294505.1 Triticum aestivum
GTCAATGGTTTATTCTTGATGAATCTCGAACGTGATGCTACACATGTTCATAGTGTGAATACCAAAAGATGTAAAGTTGATAACGATAGTCCCACATACTTGTGGCACTGCCGCCTTGGTCACATTGGTGTCAAGCGCATGAAGAAGCTCCATGCAGATGGACTTTTGGAGTCTCTTGATTACGAATCATTTGACACGTGCGAACCATGCCTCATGGGTAAGATGACCAAGACTCCGTTCTCCGGAACAATGGAGCGAGCAACCAACTTATTGGAAATCATACATACCGATGTGTGTGGTCCAATGAGTGTTGAGGCTCGCGGAGGATATCGTTATGTTCTCACTCTCACTGATGACTTAAGTAGATATGGGTATGTCTACCTAATGAAACACAAGTCTGAAACCTTTGAAAAGTTCAAGGAATTTCAGAGTGAGGTTGAGAATCAACGTGACAGGAAAATAAAATTCTTACGATCAAATCGTGGTGGAGAATATTTAAGTCACGAATTTGGTATACACTTAAGGAAATGTGGAATAGTTTCACAACTCACGCCGCCTGGAACACCTCAGAGAAATGGTGTGTCCGAACGTCGTAATCGCACTCTATTGGATATGGTGCGATCTATGATGTCTCTTACCGATTTACCGCTCTCATTTTGGGGTTATGCTTTAGAGACTGCCGCATTCACTTTAAATAGGGCACCATCTAAATCCGTTGAGACGACACCGTATGAATTATGGTTTGGGAAGAAACCTAAGCTGTCGTTTCTAAAAGTTTGGGGATGCGATGCTTATGTCAAGAAACTTCAACCTGAAAAGCTCGAACCCAAATCGGAAAAATGCGTCTTCATAGGATACCCTAAGGAAACTATTGGGTACACCTTCTACCTCAGATCCGAAGGCAAGATCTTCGTTGCCAAGAACGGGTCCTTTCTAGAGAAGGAGTTTCTCTCGAAAGAATTGAGTGGGAGGAAAGTGGAACTTGATGAGGTGATAGTCACCCCTTCCGAGTCGGAAAATAGCGCAGCGCGGGAAAATGTTCCTGTGGTGCCTACACCGACGGGGGAGGAAGTTAATGATGATGATCATGAAGCTTCGGATCAAGTTGCCACTGAACTTCGTAGGTCCACAAGGACACGTTCCGCACCAGAGTGGTACGGCAACCCTGTCCTGGAAATCATGT
>NW_025282552.1:0-1183 GCF_018294505.1 Triticum aestivum
AAGTGTTCCGGAGCAGTAGCAAGCTACCATGGCTCAGTGGAAACACTAGGAGACATTTCCCGGTAAGAGAGGCTACTAAAGATAAACAACTAGATGGTCAGATCCCACACATACCAAGCATTTCAATAACATACACACAATATGCTCGATATGTGCAATACAACATGGCATCACAAAATGACTCTACGACTCAAGTAGTTTATTCAATAGGCTCCGAGGAGCGAGATATTACAAACATGGGTCTCATGACCCAACACTCAGAGCATACAAGTCAAAGCACAAGCGGAAGCTATCATGTCTGAGTACAGACAACTATAAATGAAAAAGGCTGAGAAGCCTGACTATCTATCAGATCCTGCCGAGGGCACAAGATCGTAGCTGAGGTATCAAGCTAAACGTCGAAGTCCACGTGAAACTACTAGCGAGACTGAAGTCTCTCTGCAAAACATAAAATAGGCAAACGTGAGTACAAATGTACCCAGCAAGACTTACATCAGAACTATCTACATATGCATCATTATCAACAAAGGGATGGTGGGGTTTAACTGCAGCAAGCCAGCTTTGACTCGGTGGCTATCCTGAACTACGACTGCGAGTAACTCTTTTGAGGTGGCGCACACGAGTCCACATATTCACCATATCAATACACCACTATGGATCCGCTCACGTCTCCCTACGAGAACGCCATCCATAGCACTCACGCTTATCTTGCGTATTTTAGAGTATCCACTTTCACTTGTCTATGAACTGATATAAGAAACCCAGAGGTCCTTTTCCGTGGACACGGCTATTCGAATAGATTAGGTTAACCCTGCAGGGGTGTACTTCTTCACACACGCTCTCACCACTTACCGCCGTTTACACGACATGTACTCGGCAACCTTCAAGCGGAAGCCCAACGTGGGTGTCGGCCACGGCCTGCCTAAACACTCAAGTCTCTAGTCCAGGTTTATCGCCTATTCGGGTTCCATCCATGAGGAGATCCGGCCGGAGTTTCGCTCACAGCCCCAAACGATGTGAACAGGGTTCCGTGACACCAAACGGGCGCCCGGTATACCCGGCCACGTGCCTACCGCATCACAGCCCACCCCTACGGTCAGCGCTGCGCACGGCCTCCAGCATACTACAAACACCAGAAACTACTTGCAACTCCTGGACAGAGGACAAGGGTGATTAAGAAGCC
>NW_025282553.1:0-1183 GCF_018294505.1 Triticum aestivum
CATGATGCAACACTCTAATGCATGACTAGCTAGGGTGTGACAACTCACCCCCACTCAAAAGAATCTTGTCCCGAGATTTGGGTTCCTCCGGGAAGAAGGCGGGATACTCGAGTCGAAGACGATCCTCCCTTTCCCAAGTTGCTTCATCCTCAGAATGGTGCGACCATTGTACTTTGAGAAACTTGATATTATGACGTCGGGTGGTACGTTCAGCCTGATCGAGGATACGAATGGGGTACTCTCGATATGTAAGATTATCTTGGAGATCAAGCGTTTCGTGGTCCACTCCACGGATAGGATCCGAGAAGCAACGCCTGAGTTGAGAAACGTGGAAGACATCGTGGACTCTGGAGAGGTGCGGAGGTAGTTCCAACTGGTAGGCAACTTCTCCTCGTTTGGCGAGAATGCGAAAAGGTCCAATGTAACGAGGAGCCAATTTGCCTTTGATACCGAAACGATGGGTTCCCTTCAGAGGGGTGACCCGAAGATAAGCCTTCTCGTCAACCTCGAAACTCATAGCCTTATGTTTTTGGTCATATTGACTCTTTTGACGAGATTGGGCTGTTTTCAACTTTTCACGAATGATACGAACTTGTTCTTCTGCTTCCTGAATCATATCCGGGCCAAAGAATTGTCTTTCCCCGGTCTCTGACCAGTTAAGGGGTGTTCGACACCGTCGTCCATAGAGAACTTCAAAAGGGGCTTTACCCAAGCTAGATTGATAGCTGTTGTTGTAAGCAAATTCGGCAAATGGAAGGCACTTCTCCCAGTCCATTCCGAATGAGATAACAGAGGCTCGAAGCATGTCTTCTAGAATCTGGTTGACGCGTTCCACTTGACCACTCGACTGAGGGTGGAAGGCGGTGCTAAAGGAGAGACGGGTCCCCATAGCATTTTGGAAGCTTTCCCAAAATCGAGAGGTGAAAAGACTTCCTCGATCCGAGTTAATTTCCAAAGGAACACCATGGAGGGACACTATTCGGGAGATGTATAAGTCTGCCAGCTGACTAGCGGTTATACTCTCACGAACAGGTAAGAAATGGGCTACTTTGGAAAGACGATCGACAACGACGAAAATAGCATTATTCCCTCTCTTGGTCCTGGGAAAACCGGTAATGAAATCCATACCAATTTTATCCCATTTCCATTCAGGAATAGCTAAGGGTTGAAGGGTGCCAGCAGG
>NW_025282554.1:0-1183 GCF_018294505.1 Triticum aestivum
CACGTGATGATCGGACACGGCCTAGTTAAACTCGGATCATGTTTCACTTAGATGACTAGAGGGATGTCTATCTGAGTGGGAGTTCATAATCAGATGAACTTCATTATCATGAACATAGTCAAAAAGGTATTTGCAAATTATGTCATAGCTTGCGCTTTAGTTCTACTGGTTAAGATATGTTCCTAGAGAAAATTTAGTTGAAAATTGGTAGTAGCAATTATGCGGACTGGGTCCGTAAACTGAGGATTGTCCTCATTGCTGCACAGAAGGCTTATGTCCTTAATGCACCGCTCGGTGTGCTGAACCTCAGCGTCGTCTGTAGATGTTACGAAACATCTGACATACACGTTTTGATGACTACGTGATAGTTCAGTGCGGTTTAGAATTGTGGCACCAAAGACGTTTTGAAACGTCGCAGAACATGTGAGATGTTCCGAAGACTGAAATTGGGATTTCAGACTAGTGCCCATGTCAAGAGGTATGAGACCTCTGACAAGTTTCTTAAGCCTGCAAACTAAGGGAGAAAAGCTCAATCGTTGAGCGTGTGCTCAGATAGTCTGAGTGCCACAATCGCTTGAATCGAGTGGGAGTTAATCTCCCAGATGAGATAGTGATAGTTCTCCATAGTCACTGCCACCAAGCTAGTAGAGCTTCGTGATGAACTATAACATATCAAGGATAATCATGATGATCCTTGAGCTATTCGCGATGTTTGACACCGCGAGAGTAGAAATCAAGAAGGAGCATCAATTGTTGATGGTTAGTAAAACCACTAGTTTAAGAAGGGCAAGGGCAAAAGGGATACTTCATGAAACAGCAAGTCGTTTGCTGCTCTAGTGAAGAATCCCAAGGTTGAACCCAAACCTGAGACTAAGTGCTTCTGTAATGAGAGGAACGGTCACTGAAGCAGTACTACCCTAGATACTTGGTAGATGAGAAGGCAGGCAAGGTCGACAGAAGTATATTGGATATACGTTATATGAATGTGTACTTTACTAGTACTCCTAGCAGCACCAGGGTATTAGATACTGGTTCGGTTGCTAAGTGTTAGTAACTCGAAATAAAAGCTGCGGAATAAATGGAGACTAGCTAAAGGTGAGATGACGATATGTGTTGGAAGTGTTTCCAAGGTTGATGTGATCAAGCATCGCATGCTTCCTCTACCATCGAGATTTGGTGTTTG
>NW_025282555.1:0-1183 GCF_018294505.1 Triticum aestivum
GGATCCCCAACCACCCAGCCGCCGCCGTCCTCCGTCCTCTCCCCCAACCCCAATCGCCGACAACCCCTCCCCTCCCCTTCTCTCCCACGGTCGCGCTCATCCCTTCCAGATCGCAGCCTCCACCTCCTCCCTTCCAGATCGCGGCCGCCTCCTCCCCAGATCCGTCTCGATCCGGCTCCCCCTCGACTCGAGCCGCCTCCACCCACCTCCTGCCTCCTCCCTCTCACTCCTCCGCCCGCCCGCACGTGCCCGACCATCCTCTCCCCCACGACGAGCGCCGCGCCAAGGAGCGGGGAGGGCAGCCAGGCGGCCGGAATGCCCGCGTAGAAGCGCCCGCACCCATCGCTCGACGCGGACGACGGCCACGTCCAGGAAGAGGAGGCTGCCGCTGTCGTCGGGGCCGCCGGCTCCGGCACGGAGGGCGGCAGCGCTGGCGTCCAGAGGGTGGCCAACAGGTGGACGGCCTCCCTTTCCCCATGCTGGTTTTTCGCTTCGGTGTTTGTTTGTGCTCGATCCTGATTTGGGCGCGCTTGTTTTTCCTGTCGGGCATCGCGAGCGCGCTGGACGGCGGGAAGGGCCGCATCAAGGAGGCGGTGGAGGCCACCAAGGACGGATGACCCGGGGCGTTGCACGCCGCTGCCGGCCACGGGAGGATGCCGGTGTGCGTCTACCTGGTCGAGAAGCTTCGCGTGAATGTCAATGTCGGAGACAACAAAGGTGCTCTATTCGGCCTCCTCCTCTGGTTTCGCAAACTGCAGAACACCAGCGTGCCTACAAATTGAAATTGGTTCCTCACAAGTGGCACAATCAGTAGGATGAAACTGACTGCACCGATGCTTTATTTTTGCTGCATCAATCATAGCGCCACATGTGTGTTCTCTTCATTTTAGGAGTAGGAAGTGATGCCCCTTGCTTGTTTAGAAGCATCTGATGTCTGTCACCAACTTGATCTAGTTTTATTAGTGTTATCCATCTGAACAAGTTACTGTTATCCAAATGATTTTGCCTGCAATAACCTAATGCACGTGAACATCAACAATGTCGTAGATGTTGGCTTGGTTATTCCAGACATTTATTTCAGTTGGAATTAGAAACATCTAGTACAGACTGTTCCTGGTGCAGCTGCAGGACTGCACCTTGTTGCATGTTGATTGATTCTTCTTTCGTTTTTGCGAATTTGATG
>NW_025282556.1:0-1183 GCF_018294505.1 Triticum aestivum
GGGCCGATTCTGGCCCGTTTCTTTGACTACTACTCTATTTTGGGGTCTCGGAGTCATTTCCATGATTGACGAACCCCAGGGTGCGTTTACGTGTCGGTCATCAACACTCACATATTTGGCTGAATCGTGTTCGTTTCGTGCACTATTACTCCGTGTTTTGGAGACCCAGAGGGATTTCCACGATTGATGAACCCCGGGGTGCATTTATGTGTCTGTCGTCAACACTCACAGTTTTGGCCAATTCTGACATGTTTCGTGGACTATTACTCACGGTTTTGGGGTCCCGAAGCGATTTCCATAGTTGTTGAACTCCAAGGTGTGCTTACGTGTTGGTCATCAACACTCCCAGTTTTGGCTGATTCTGGCCCGTTTCATGGACTATTACTCACCGTTTTGGGGTCCCAAAGCGATTTCCATGGTTGTCGAATTCCAAGGTGCGCTTACATGTCGGTCATCAACAATCACGGTTTGGGCCGATTCTGGCCCGTTTCTTGGACTATTACTCTATTATGGGGTCTTGGAGTCATTTCGATGATTGACGAACCCTTGGTGCGTTTACGTGTCGGTCATCAACACTCACATATTCGGCCGATTCTAGTCCGTTTTGTGCACTATCACTCAGCGTTTTGGGGACCTAGAGCAATTTCCCCGATCGATGAACCCGGGGTTCGTTTATGTGTCCGTCGTCAACACTGAGAGTTTTGGCCAATTCTGACGGGTTTCGTGGACTATTACTCACCGTTTTGGGGTCCCGAAGCGATTTCCATAGTTGTTGAACCCCAAGGTGTCCTTACGTGTTGGTCATCAACACTCGCAGTTTTGGCCGATTCTGGCCCGTTTCATGGACTATTACTCACCGTTTTGGGGTCCCAAAGCGATTTGCATGGTTGTCGAACTCCAAGGTGCGCTTACGTGTCGGTCATCAACAATCACAGTTGGGGCCGATTCTGGCCCGTTTCTTTGACTACTACTCTATTTTGGGGTCTCGGAGTCATTTCCATGATTGACGAACCCCAGGGTGCGTTTACGTGTCGGTCATCAACACTCACATATTTGGCTGAATCGTGTCCGTTTCGTGCACTATTACTCCGTGTTTTGGAGACCCAGAGGGATTTCCACGATTGATGAACCCCGGGGTGCATTTATGTGTCTGTCGTCAACACTCACAGTTTTGGCCAATTCT
>NW_025282557.1:0-1183 GCF_018294505.1 Triticum aestivum
ACGCGTTCCACCGGCGGTGCGTGGACCAGTGGCTCCGGCAGCGGCCCAGCTGCCCGCTGTGCCGCACGTCGCCCCAGAGCACCACCAGTGCATGATAACCGTCACAGCGTCAGCATGCCGATCGAGGTAGCCTGTCGGGAGTCGGGACCGTTCGTTCCGGCCGTATAGCGGCAAGATGTGTGTCGTACTCAATGTCTCGCATGGGTGCCGGAAGATGTATAGATGTTCTGTACGGAGCCGCCATGTAGCTAGGGCGGAGTACCTAGCCAAGCTAGGTTGGTCGTCATGGCCATGTGACCATGACTCGTTCTCTCTACGAAGACACAGCTAAATTTAGAAGCTAGCTCGGACATTCGTTCCTCGATTGCTATAAGTGCACAAGCTTTCTGAGTTTGGTACGTACTCTATCTAACCGCCTGGCAAAAGGTTAACAAAGGGCATGTAAGATTATGTTAATTTAGTAGTGCCAAATAGAGTAAATGCGCATTTCAAGGAAAAAATAGAATAAATGATGAGATGAAAGAGAGAGTAATCGTCAGAAAAAAATGTCTTCTAGTATTAATTAAGATATAATATTTTAGTAACAATTATCTCACACAATATTTAGAGATATCTACCCCCACTGTCCAAAATACTTGTCTTTAAACTGGATAAAAGGGGATGTATCTAGATGTATTTTAGTTTTAGATACATCTCTTTTTATCCATTTTGATGACGGGTATTTTAGGACGGAGGGAGTAGTTATTAAAGATAAAAACTTAGAAATAACCCATAAAATAAAATTCTTTATTGTCTTCTCTAAAATACAAGGCGGTCTTGAGATAAGACTGCATTATCAATCACTATACAGCCCTAAGCGGGTTATAGGAAACATGGTCCTGCTGGGGTTCGTCAGAATCTGGCCCACTAGGACAGCCAGTCCTATTTGGCGGTATTAAAGATTACTTTTTTCATGTTTGTTTTTTCTTTTCTTTCCCCTTTCTTTCATTTTTTATTTTTATTTTTATTTTTTCTTTTTTCTTCTCTCTTTTTCATTTTCATACATCTTTCAAATTTCCGAATCTTACGTAAATAGTGACGATGTTTGCAATCAAGAACATTTTCTCGAATTCAAAAATATTTTATTCAAATTATAAACATTTTTAAAATTCAGGAATTTTTTAAAGATCATAAATTATTTCCG
>NW_025282558.1:0-1183 GCF_018294505.1 Triticum aestivum
AGGTACAGTTACCTCGTCAAGTTCTACTTTCCTCCCACTCACTTCTTTCGAGAGAAACTCCTTCTCTAGAAAGTTTCCGAATTTAGCAACAAAAATCTTGCCTTCGGATCTGTGATAGAAGGTGTATCCAATAGTTTCCTTTGGATACCCTATGAAGACACATTTCTCCGATTTGGGTTCGAGCTTATCAGGTTGAAGCTTTTTCACATAAGCATTGCAGCCCCAAACTTTAAGAAACGACAACTTTGGTTTCTTGCCAAACCAAAGTTCATAAGGCGTCGTCTCAACGGATTTTGATGGTGCCCTATTTAACGTGAATGCGGCCGTCTCTAAAGCATAACCCCAAAATGATAGCGGTAACTCAGTAAGAGACATCATAGATCGTACCATATCTAGTAAAGTACGATTACGACGTTCGGACACACCATTACGCTGTGGTGTTCCGGGTGGCGTGAGTTGCGAAACTATTCCACAATTTTTCAAATGTACACCAAACTCGTAACTCAAATATTCTCCTCCACGATCAGATCGTAGAAATTTTATTTTCTTGTTATGATGATTTTCAACTTCACTCTGAAATTCTTTGAACTTTTCAAATGTTTCAGACTTATGTTTCATTAAGTAGATATACCCATATCTGCTTAAGTCATCTGTGAAGGTGAGAAAATAACGATATCCGCCACGAGCCTCAATATTCATTGGTCCACATACATCGGTATGTATGATTTCCAACAAATCTGTTGCTCTCTCCATAGTACTGGAGAACGGTGTTTTAGTCATCTTGCCCATGAGGCACGGTTCGCAAGTACCAAGTGATTCATAATCAAGTGGTTCCAAAAGTCCATCAGTATGGAGTTTCTTCATGCGCTTTACACCGATATGACCTAAACGACAATGCTACAAATAAGTTGCACTTTCATTATCAACTCTGCATCTTTTGGTTTCAACATTATGAATATGTGTGTCACTACTATCGAGATTCATCAAAAATAGACCACTCTTCAAAGGTGCATGACCATAAAAGATATTACTCATATAAATAGAACAACCATTATTCTCTGACTTAAATGAATAACCGTCTCGCATTAAACAAGATCCAGATATAATGTTCATGCTCAACGCTGGCACCAAATAACAATTATTTAGGTCTAATATTAATCCCGAAGGTAGATGTAGAGGTAGC
>NW_025282559.1:0-1183 GCF_018294505.1 Triticum aestivum
TGAAAAAACTTCCTATAATGGCACCTGTCTCAAAACACTCAGAAACACCTAAAAATAGGATAGCCAGAAATTTTTTCAAAAAATGCGTTTTCGAAAAATTTTGGGCCTAAACGGAGCGTGGCTACCCGACTCTTTTTTTTTTCTTCCGAAACCTACTCCGGCAAGGAAACACGAATCGGAATCTAGATGGATCTCGAAAACAACCCTAATAAGCAAGGAACTCGGATTGGTGGTGGATATATGGTGGTGGTATATGGCAGCGGTGGTGGTAGCGGTGGTAGTATATGGATATGGATCGGTGGTGGTATATTGACACGGATTGGTGGTGGTATATGGATACGAATTCGGAGCGGTGGTGGTAGATGGCAGGGGCGATGATGATGGTGCGGCGGCGGCGTGACAACTTATGACCAGAACTCGAAACTCTAAAAGACTAGACTCTAAGACCAGCAACTAGACACGACGATGCAACCGCAAATTCAACAAAGCAAAACCCTAAAAAGATTACGCAAAGGCTCAGATTGGTTCGGATATGATGAACTAACCCTAATTTTTTTTGTGGCTTTTTCGTGGACTGTAGGTATGAAGAACAGACTCGATCTAAACTACGAAAAACTGTAAAATCTCACCGAGCAACCTAGAAATCTGATACCACTTGATAGAGGCAAAGGTGTCCCGTCTTTCGATGAGATGATGGATATCGCTTTGGTGGAAGTCGACTTTGATGATCCGACTACGAACGCGCGAGGACGTCGCGCCTTAGCAATCGCTAAACCAACTCCGAGAGGTTATTGACCACGCCGGAGCACGATCAACCTGACCACGAGGGTCTGTTTCCTGCGAGCAAACGAAGAACAAGCAAGAAACTAAGATTGCAATCTGGATATTGCGAATATAAGATGAAAGCTTTATTGATCAAGGTGGGGTTCTGTGACGCCTTTGTCTGGTCGTTGAACACAAACGAAGTACGCGAAGTTGCAGCTATGGCGAACTTTTAATCTAAACAAAACCCAAAGTCTAAACGATGCCCTAAGGGCTATATATATGGAGGAAGAGGGGGGGAATTTCGTGGCCCTTGGTGGAGGGGTCCGAAATCAACCCTATCTCTTGTTTCCCCACACATACGGACTCTAAAAATAGCCTATACTTATGTATTTCGAAATTACATGGGCCTGGCCCAATA
>NW_025282560.1:0-1183 GCF_018294505.1 Triticum aestivum
AGTAGCCATCTCGAATTAAACGAGATCCAGATACAATGTTCATGCTCAAAGCTGGCACTAAATAACAATTATTGAGGTTTATAACTAATCCCGTGGGTAGATGCAGAGGTAGCGTGCCGACGGCGATCACATCGACCTTGGAACCATTCCCGACGCGCATCGTCACCTCGTCTTTTGCCAGTCTCCGTTTATTCCGTAGTTCCTGATTTGAGTTACAAATATGAGCAACCGCACCGGTATCAAATACCCAGGAGCTACTGCGAGTACTGGTAAGGTACACATCAATTACTTGTATATCACATATACCTTGGGTGTTGCCGGCCTTCTTCTTGTCCGCTAAATATTTGGGGCAGTTCCGCTTCCAGTGACCACTTCCCTTGCAATAAAAGCACTCAGTCTCGGGCTTGGGTCCATTCTTTGACTTCTTCCCGGTAACTGGCTTACTGGGCGCGGCAACTCCCTTGCCGTCCTTCTTGAAGTTCTTCTTACCCTTGCCCTTCTTGAACTTAGTGGTTTTATTCACCATCAACACTTGATGTTCTTTTCTGATCTCTACCTCAGCTGATTTCAGCATTGAATACACCTCGGGAATGGTCTTTTCCATCCCCTGCATATTGTAGTTCATCACAAAGCTCTTGTAGCTTGGTGGAAGCGACTGGAGGATTCTGTCAATGACCGCGTCATCCGGGAGATTAACTCCCAGCTGAGACAAGCGATTGTGCAACCCAGACATTCTGAGTATGTGCTCACTAATAGAACTGTTCTCCTCCATTTTACAGCTGAAGAACTTGTCGGAGACATCATATCTCTCGACCCGGGCATGAGCTTGAAAAACCAGTTTCAGCTCCTCGAACATCTCATATGCTCCATGTTTCTCAAAACGCTTTTGGAGACCCGGTTCTAAGCTGTAAAGCATGCCGCACTGAACGAGGGAGTAATCATCAGCACGCTGCTGCCAAGCGTTCATAACGTCTTGGTTCTCAGGGATTGGTGCTTCACCTAGCGGTGCTTCTAAGACATAATCTTTCTTGGCTGCTATGAGGATGATCCTCAGGTTCCGGACCCAGTCCGTATAGTTGCTGCCATCATCTTTCAGCTTGGTTTTCTCTAGGAACGCGTTGAAATTGAGGACAACGTGGGCCATTTGATCTACAATACATAGTGTAAAGATTTAGACTAAGTT
>NW_025282561.1:0-1183 GCF_018294505.1 Triticum aestivum
AGGTTCCACCGATTGACATGCACTTGGTGCATAAGGTGGCTAGCGGGTGCCAGTCTCTCCCACTTTAGTTGGAACGGATTCGATGAAAAGGGTCCTTATGAAGGGTAAATAGCAATTGGCATATCACGTTGTGGTTTTGCGTAGGTAAGAAACGTTCTTGCTAGAAACCCATAGCAGCCACGTAAAACATGCAAACAACAATTAGAGGACGTCTAACTTGTTTTTGCAGGGTATGCTATGTGATGTGATATGGCCAAGAAGAATGTGATGAATGATATGTGATGTATGAGATTGATCATGTTCTTGTAATAGGATTCACGACTTGCATGTCGATGAGTATGACAACCGGCAGGAGCCATAGGAGTTGTCTTAATTTATTGTATGACCTGCGTGTCATTGAAGAACGCCATGTAACTTACTTTACTTTATTGCTAAACGCGTTAGCCATAGAAGTAGAAGTAGTCGTTGGCGTGACAACTTCATGAAAACACGATGATGGAGATCATGATGATGGAGATCATGGTGTCATGCCGGTGACGATGATGATCATGGAGCCCCGAAGATGAAGATCAAAAGGAGCAAAATGATATTGGCCATATCATGTCACTATTTGATTGCATGTGATGTTTATCATGTTTATGCATCTTGTTTACTTAGGACGACGGTAGTAAATAAGATGATCCCTTACAAAATTTCAAGAAGTGTTCTCCCCTAACTGTGCACCGTTGCTACAGTTCGTCGCTTCTAAGCACCACGTGATGATCGGGTGTGATGGATTCTTACGTTCACATACAACGGGTGTACGACAGTTTTACACAGCGAAAACACTTAGGGTTAACTTGACGAGCCTAGCATGTGCAGACATGGCCTCGGAACACGGAGACCGAAAGGTCGAGCATGAGTCGTATAGTAGATACGATCAACATGAAGATGTTCACCGATGATGACTAGTCCGTCTCACGTGATGATCGGACACGGCCTAGTTGACTCGGATCATGTGATCACTTAGATGACCAGAGGGATGTCTATCTGAGTGGGAGTTCATAAGATGAACTTAATTATCCTGAACATAGTCAAAAGACCCTTTGCAAATTATGTCGTAGCTCGCGCTATAGTTCTACTGTTTAGATATGTTCCTAGAGAAAATTATAGTTGAAAGTTGATAGTAGCGATTATGCGATCA
>NW_025282562.1:0-1183 GCF_018294505.1 Triticum aestivum
ACGGTTGTTGGAGTTATGTTTGACGTAGGTAGTCCAGGATCACTTCTTGATCATACTTTTATCGACCGTGCTTTGCCTTCTCTTCTCGCTCTCATTTGCGTATGTTAGCCACCATATATGCTAGTCGCTTGCTGCAGCTCCACCTCATTACTCCATCCTTCCTATAAGCTTAAATAGTCTTGATCTCGCGGGTGCGAGATTGCTGAGTCCCCGTGGCTCACAGATACTTCCAAAACCAGTTTGCAGGTGCCTATGTTACCGAGCAGATGACGCAACCAAGCTCAAGGAGGAGCTCGATGAAGATCTTGCCCTTTGTGTTGTTTCGTTCTAGTTGATCAGTAGTGGAGCCCAGTTGGGGTCGATCGGGGACCTTTGTCGCATTTGGGGTTCTTCTTTTATTTTGGTTCCGTAGTCGGATCTTGATTGTATCTGTATGATGTAATGCTTTACTCATGTATTGTGTGAAGTGGCGATTGTAAGCCAACTATGTATCTCTTGCCCTTATGTATTACATGGGTTGTGTGAAGATTACCTCACTTGCGACATTGCTTTCAATGCGGTTATGCCTCTAAGTCGTGCTTCGACACGTGGGAGATATAGCCGCATCGAGGGCGTTACAAGTTGGTATCAGAGCCTTCCCCGACCTTAGGAGCCCCATTGCTTGATCGTTTTTAGCGGCCGAGTTGTGTCTAGAAAAATATTTTGAGTCATTTAGGAATTATATATCGGAGAGTTAGGAATTCTTTTTACTCCCCAGTCTCTTCATCGCTCTGGTAAGGCATCCTGACGTAGAGTTTTGACTCTTCTCTTCTCAAATTTCACTAAAATTTTTTTAGGATCACGCGGGTATCTTGGAATCGTTCCGATGGTTTTATGATGAGAACATTGTCTTGGTGCCTCCTGTCAGGGGTTTAGTGGAAGTGTCCCGGGGAGTTGAGCTCTGAGGTGTTGTCGTCATAATTTTATCGTTGCAGTTCTGGAATACCTGAGTTTAGTACGCCGACATCGAAAATCTCTTTTATGCAGTTGTTGGTGAGATAACCCCGATAACCCAGTACTGAGGTGAGTATGGGAGTATCGCCATAACTTGTATAACGGATGCTTTTCGAAGGTTGAGGTAGATGATTTCCGAAGGTTTCTTGGTTATGTGTTGAAGGATGGATACAGCTGGATGTAGGATTTG
>NW_025282563.1:0-1183 GCF_018294505.1 Triticum aestivum
CTTATAAACTGGCGCGAGCTCCTCTCAACTAGCAAGGTGGGACTAAACATTGTGCACTGCGTGTGGCAGCGCACCACCTTTAGTACCGGTTGGTGGCTCCAACCGGTACTAAAGGGGGGGGGTCTTTAGTACCGGTTGGAGCCACCAAACCGTACTAAAGGCCACCAACTTTAGTACCAGTTGGTGGCTCCAACCGGTACTAAAGACCCCCCCCCCCTTTAGTACTGGTTGGAGCCACCAACCCGTACTAAAGGCCACCACCTCTTTAGTACCGGTTCGTGGCACGAACCGGTACTAAAGGTTCGCCACGAACCAGTACTAATGAGCGCCGCCCGCCTAGCCGTTGGAACCGGCACTAATTGTCATATTAGTGCCGGTTCCATTGTAAACCGGGACTAATGAGTTTCACATTAGACCCTTTTTCTACTAGTGACTATATTTGGGAAAAACTATATTTCATCCATTGCAAAACTAATTTCAAAATTATTTTAGCTCATTTCAAAATAAGAAATTCACTCAATACAAGTTTAGCTCATTTCAGAATAATAATTTCACTAAAATGAAAAACAGAGTTCCCACACTGAATTAATAGATTGAACGCAATAAGTGAACTGAAACATTGAAATTTAAACACATTTCAAATATATCCAAGAATGATATTGTTGTAAAGGTCTTGACCTTAGGAGTTCAAATATAAAAAAATGTTTTAAAAAGAAAACTTCACATTAAAAGATATGAATGATTCAAATTGTCAAAGCGAAAACAAAATGTATGCGTGCTTCATAGGTTCTTGTGTGTCCGTAAGAGATGGTCACGCATGCATGTGTCCTTCATCTGACAGATCGTGGGTCCTAGCTAGTGCACGAAATACACTACATTCAAATCTGAAGAAACGAGTGGAATCCATCTCCCGTATATCAATGCTTTATGTGGTGTCATGTGCTCATTGGCTAGCTGGTTGCCGGTAGACCCCGGCACCGGTAAAAAGAGCTTTGTGATGGTCCAAGTTGAATAAAAACACATCACATGCATCATATATGGTCATTTTTAATGAAGATCTTCAATTCAAAATATCTCATGCATCCATACAACATAAGTATGTCTTTCCACCACCAAATGAGTGGCTAACAATGCCTACATGGCTACATATATGCATCCATATGCGAGGGCAGTCTCTCTATGC
>NW_025282564.1:0-1183 GCF_018294505.1 Triticum aestivum
ATGATGTGTTACGGAACGAGTAAAGAGACTTGCCGGTAACGAGATTGAACTAGGTATCGAGATACCGACGATCGAATCTCGGGCAAGTAACATACTGATGACAAAGGGAACAACGTATGTTGTTATGCGGTCTGACCGATAAAGATCTTCGTAGAATATGTGGGAGCCAATATGGGCATCCAGGTCCCGCTATTGGTTATTGACCGGAGACGTGTCTCGGTCATGTCTACATAGTTCTCGAACCCGTAGGGTCCGCACGCTTAAAGTTACGATGACAGTTTTATTATGAGTTTATGTATGTTGATGTACCGAAGGAGTTCGGAGTCCCGGATGAGATCGGGAACATGACGAGGAGTCTCGAAATGGTCGAGACGTAAAGATCGATATATTGGACGACTATATTCGGACTTCGGAAAGGTTCCGAGTGATTCGGGTATTTTTCGGAGTACCGGAGAGTTACGGGAATACGTATTGGGCCTTATTGGGCCATACGGGAAAGAAGAAAAAGGGCCTCAAGGGTGGCCGCACCCCTCCCCTTGGTCTGGTCTGAATTGGACTAGGGAAGGGGGGCGCCCCCTTCCTTCCTTCTCTTTTTCCCTTCCTCTTTTCCTATTCCATATGGGAGGTGGAATCGACTAGGGAGTCCTAGTAGGACTCCACACTTGGTGCGCCCCCTCCTAGGGCCGGCCTCCTCCTCCCTTGCTCCTTTATATACGGGGGCAGGGGGGCACCCCAGAGACACAACAATTGATCAACAATCTTTTAGCCGTGTGCGGTGCCCCCCTCCACCATATTACACCTCGATAATATCGTAGCGGTGCTTAGGCGAAGCCCTGCGTCGGTAGAACATCATCATCGTCACCACGCCGTCGTGCTGACGAAACTCTCCCTCAACACTCGGCTGGATCGGAGTTCGAGGGACGTCATCGAGCTGAACGTGTGCTGAACTCGGAGGTGCCGTGCGTTCGGTACTTGATCGGTCGGATCGTGAAGACGTACGACTACATCAACCGCGTTGTGTTAACGCTTCCGCTTTCGGTCTACGAGGGTACGTGGACAACACTCTCCCCTCTCGTTGCTATGCATCACCATGATCTTGCGTGTGCGTAGGAATTTTTTTGAAATTACTACGTTCCCCAACAGTGGCATCCGAGCCTGGTTTTATGCGTTGATGCTATGCACG
>NW_025282565.1:0-1183 GCF_018294505.1 Triticum aestivum
CTATTGTTTCAGATCGTGATACTAAATTTCTTAGCCACTTTTGGAGATGTTTATGGGCTAAGTTGGGGACTAAACTGCTTTTTAGTACTACTTGTCACCCCCAAACTGATGGACAAACTGAAGTAGTCAATAGAACGTTGTCTACTATGCTTAGGGCTGTTTTGAAGAATAATAAGAAAATGTGGGAGGAATGCTTGCCTCATATTGAATTTGCTTATAATCGTTCATTGCATTCTACTACTAAGATGTGCCCTTTTGAAGTTGTGTATGGTTTCCTACCTCGTGCACCTATTGATTTGTTGCCTCTTCCATCTTCGGAGAAGGTTAATTTTGATGCTAAACAACGTGCTGAATTGATTTTAAAAATGCATGAGTTAACTAAGGAAAACATTGAGCGGATGAATGCTAAATATAAACTTGCTAGAGATAAGGGTAGAAAACATGTTGTGTTTGCACCTGGAGATCTTGTTTGGTTACATTTGCGTAAGGATAGATTTCCTGATTTGCGCAAATCAAAGCTAATGCCACGTGCTGATGGTCCCTTTAAGGTGTTAGAGAAAATAAATGATAATGCATATAAACTTGAGCTGCCTGCAGATTTTGGGGTTAGTCCCACTTTTAACATTGCAGATTTGAAACCTTATTTGGGTGAGGAAGATGAACTTCCATCGAGGACGACTTCATTTCAAGAAGGGGAGGATGATGAGGACATCAATACAATTGTTACACCCACAGCCCCTGCTGCTATTCATACTGGACCAATTACTAGAGCTCGTGCACGCCAACTAAATTACCAGGTACTTTCGTTTCTTGGTAATGATTCTAATGTTCATGAGAATATGATGCTGCCTAAATTGGATACATTTGTTTTGCTTACAAATGAAGGGTCTAGCTTGGAGAAGGATGAACATTGGAGCAAGAACAAGCATGGAGATGATGGCATGCGCAAGGGGAACAAGAACGGAGTTACAAGTGATGATTTCAGGACTTTGAAGCCACCATAATGGGTGCATGAAGCCTTGGACGAAATATACAAGATGCCACTTCATAAATTTCGTCCCGAGGCTATTTTAGGTGCTGCGTCACCTTATTATTGGGCCAGGCCCATGTAATTTCGAAATACATAAGTATAGGCTATTTTTAGAGTCCGTATGTGTGGGGAAACAAGAGATAGGGTTGATTT
>NW_025282566.1:0-1183 GCF_018294505.1 Triticum aestivum
GTGCGCTTACGTGTTGGTCATCAACTCTCATAGTATTGGCCAATTCTGGCCCGTTTCGTGGACTATTACTGACTGTTTTGGGGTCCCGGAGTGATTTCCACGATTAACAAACCCCATGGTGCGTTTAAGTGTCGGTCATCAACACTCGTGGTTTTTGTCGATTCTGGGCCGTTTCATGGACTATTACTCACATTTTTGGGGTCCCAAAGCGATTTCCATGGATGTCGAACCCCAAGGTGTGCTTACGTATCGGTCATCAACAATCGCAGTTTCAGCCGATTCTGGCCCGTTTCTTGGACTATAACTCAGTTTTGGGCTCACGTAGTGATTTCCACGACCGACGAACACCGGTGTGTTTATGTGTCGGTCATCAACATTTGCAGTTTTGGCCGATTTTGGCCCGCTTCATGGACTATTACTCACTGATTTCAGGTCCCTGAGCAATTTCCATGATTGACGAAACCCGGGGTGCGTTTATGTATCGTTGATCAATAACCCTATTTTTTACCGATTCAGGGCTCTTTCATGGACTATTACTCACCGTTTTGCAGTCCCAAAGCGATTTCGATGCTTGTCGAACCCCAAGATGTGCTTACGTGCTGGTCGTCAAGACTCGCAGATTGGGCCGATTCTGGCCCGTTTCCTGGACTATTACTCAGTTTTGGGGTCCCGAAGTGATTTCCACGATTGACGAACACCGGGGTGCATTTACGTGTCGGTCATCAACACTCAAAATTTTGGCCGATTCTGGTACATTTTGTGCACTGTTACTCACCGTTGTGGGGTCCCGGAGCGATTTCCATGATTGACGATCCCTGGGGTGCGTTTACGTGCCCTCGTCAACCCTCACAGTTTTGGCCAATTCTGACCCGTTTCGTGAACTATTACTCACCGTTTTGGGATCCCAAAGCGATTTCCATAGTTATTGAACCCCAAGGTGCGCTTACATGTCGGTCATCAACAGTCACAGTTTTGGCCGATTCTGGCCCGTTTTCTGGACTATTACTCACTTTTTTGGGGTCCCAGAGTGATTTCCATGATTAACGAACCCCGAGGTGCGTTTACGTGTCAGACATCAACACTCGCGGTTTTTGACGATTCTGGCCCGTTTCATGGACTATTACTCACCGTTTTGCGGTCACGAAGCGATTTCCATCGTTGTTGAACCCCAAGGTGCGCTTAC
>NW_025282567.1:0-1183 GCF_018294505.1 Triticum aestivum
TCTGAAGAGGCGGCACGCGTGTCCGGGGTGTGCCCCCCCTCACGGGACGGCGCCGCCGCCGGCACGTGGAGGGGGGAAACGGACAAGTCGGGTCTACACGGAGGGGATCTTGCTGTGGGTCTGGCCCGGATGTTGCTCCAAAGTGTTCCTATGGGCTGACCTAACACAACCGGGTGGAGAGGCCCACTGGTCAAATCCCGTCCGTGCAAAGTCAAAGGGCTAGATCCGGTGGTCAAACGCTACAGGGTTAGGCGGGACGGGGGCCCTGGGGGGTAGCAATGCCACCGGAGCGTCGCATCGGGCCCTCATACATGCGGGGTGGTGCGGTGGCATGTCCGAAGAGGCGGCACGCATCTCCGGGGTGTGGCCCCCCTCACGGACGGCGATGACACGGTAGTAGACGTTCTGCGGAAACGATGCAGCGTGAATATTATTAAATACTCGGAGCGCGATAAAATCATGAGTTTTTTACATGACGTGGGCACATGTGCTATAGGACCGATGGTAATTTTTCATAATTTTTCGTGATGGAGAAGTATCTGAACACTTCCGTCTACGCGGATTGCTCTTCGCGCGTCTACGACTGTGGCCGGCGGCCTCCGGGGGCTAGCATACCGTCAAATCTTGCGTAGGCGGCCTCTCACAAGTCTGGAAGTGTTGTGGCGGTTGCAAATGCCCAGCACGCGTCTCCGGGGTGTGCCCCCCCCCCTCACGGACGGCGCTCCCGCCGGCACCTGGAGGGGGGAAACGGACGCGTCGGGTCTACACGGAGTGGATGTAGCTGTGGGTTTGGCCCGGATGTTGCTCCCGGGTGTCCCTATGGGCCGAACTGACACAACCGGGTGGAGAGGTCCACTGGTCAAAGCCCGTCCGTGCAAAGTCAAAGGGCTAGATCGCGTGCTCAAACGCTACAGGGTTAGGCGGGACGGGGGCACTGGGGGGGTAGCAATGCCGTCGGCCCGTCGTACCGGGCCCTCATACATGCGGGGTGGTGTGGTGGCATGTCTGAAGAGGCGGCACGCGTGTCCGGGGTGTGCCCCCCCTCACGGACGGCGCCGCCGCCGGCACCTGGAGGGAGAAACGGACGCGTCGGGTCTACACGGAGGGGATCTTGCTGTGGGTCTGGCCCGGATGTTGCTCCAAAGTGTTTCTATGGGCTGACCTAACACAACCGGGTGGAGAG
>NW_025282568.1:0-1183 GCF_018294505.1 Triticum aestivum
TATATATTCAATATCATCGGATGACCATATACAATTTTGAACAAGTTTCCATACATAATTTAATGCATATAAAGTTCTACGTCCTCGTAATGGTGTTCTCCTTTAGGATGGAGGACTTCCCTCCTGAACCATCCAGCTAGTTCCTCTTGAAGTGGTCGGAAGCGAGCTTCTGGACTAAGCATCATCCGGAGGTTATTCCTCTGAGCATTGGTATCACTCGGAACCCGCTCAGAGGTGTATCTCCGGATCATCTCACAGACATAGTATGCACATAGATTGGTCCCCGCTGGCTGAATATCCTCACCATTCTTAGCCTTTGCCCTTTTGAATTCTAGCTCTTTTTTGAATTCACCGACCTTTGTATCTACGAACCGTCTCCAAACCCTACGAGGCAAAGAAAATTAAATGAACAAGAGAGTTATTAGTTACTTGATATTAGGAAATGAACGAAATAGGCCGATCGATATAGATCGCAAATGAATGAAAATAATTACTTCTGCAGCATTCTTCTCATGTCGACCCAAAGCTTTGGATCCTTATTCAGAGAGTCGTGGACGAGACATTCTGAGGTGTCAACTTTAATTACTAGCAGAATCCAGTGGAACCTGCGGACACGATACATGCACAGTACGTCATGCATAACTCATCGATTAGCCGGCCACATATCATGCATGGAGTAAACAAAAGAGAATGTGCTCAAGACAGAAACACTCACCCAAAATGGTAAGGAAATAGAATATCACTTTTGAGTTCCTGCTTTGTAAGAAACTGCCACAGGTCTGCCTCCATGTCGGCGGGGTGATGCTCCAACACATATCCATTAACGATGTGTGGGTCAATGAACCCAACATCATGGATGTTCCTTACTCTGCATTCCTTAATCTTCATTCTGCATGTATAATAGCGGACACAACAATATAGTTAGGACATATATATAGTGCAGGCAATATGAACGAGATGGGGTAGAAATAAATCACTTACAGAACGTAGCAACTGATGATAGATTTGTCGAGCTCGCGCAGATTGAAAAGCTGGAACAATTCACTCAGATGAATTTGTACATAGTAATGTTTGAAGTGATGCTCATATCTAACTTCCGCATAAATATATTCTTTGGCATTTTTATTTTTTATGTAACCCTTGTACCATTTCAGCAGACCTTTCATTTGTGGAGGTAGATCCT
>NW_025282569.1:0-1183 GCF_018294505.1 Triticum aestivum
TGTGTACCAGACCCGATGTAAACCTTGCCGTAAGTTTGGTAGCAAGATACCAAAGTAATCCCGGCAAGGAACACTGGACAGCGGTCAAGAATATCCTGAAGTACCTGAAAAGGACAAAGGACATGTTTCTCGTTTATGGAGGAGACGAAGAGCTCGTCGTAAAGGGTTACGTCGATGCTAGCTTCGACTCAGATCTGGATGACTCTAAGTCACAAACCGGATACGTGTATATGTTGAATGGTGGAGCAGTAAGCTGGTGCAGCTGCAAGCAGAGCGTCGTGGCGGGATCTACGTGTGAAGCGGAGTACATGGCAGCCTCGGAGGCAGCACATGAAGCGATTTGGGTGAAGGAGTTCATCACCGACCTAGGAGTCATACCCAATGCGTCGGGGCCGATCAAACTCTTCTGTGACAACACTGGAGCAATTGCCCTCGCAAAGGAGCCCAGGTTTCACAAGAAGACCAGGCACATCAAGCGTCATTTCAACTCCATCCGTGAAAATGTTCAAGATGGAGACATAGAGATTTGCAAAGTGCACACGGATCTGAATGTCGCAGATCCGCTGACTAAACCTCTCTCGCGTGCAAAACATGATCAACACCAGAACTCTATGGGTGTTCGATTCATCACAATGTAACTAGATTAGTGACTCTAGTGCAAGTGGGAGACTGTTGGAAATATGCCCTAGAGGCAATAATGAAAGTATTATTATATTTCATTGTTCATGATAATTGTCTTTTATTCATGCTATAACTGTATTATCCGGAAATCGTAATACACGTGTGAATACTTAGACCACACTATGTCCCTGGTAAGCCTCTAGTTGACCAGCTCGTTGTGATCAACAGATAGTCATGGTTTCCTGACTATGGACATTGGATGTCGTTGATAACGGGATCACATCATTAGGAGAATGATGTGATGGACAAGACCCAATCCTAAGCATAGCATAAAAGATCGTGTAGTTCGTTTTGCTAGAGCTTTGCAAGTGTCAAGTATCTCTTCCTTCGACCATGAGATCGTGTAACTCCCGGATACCGTAAGAGTGCCTTGGGTGTATCAAACGTCACAACGTAACTGGGTGACTATAAAGGTGCATTACAGGTATCTCCGAAAGTAGCTGTTGGGTTGACACGGATCGAGACTGGGATTTGTCACTCCGTATGACGGAGAGGTATCTCT
>NW_025282570.1:0-1183 GCF_018294505.1 Triticum aestivum
TTGAGTAATAGTCCACGAAACGGGTCAGAATTGGACAAAACTGTGAGAATTGATGACAGACACATAAACGCATCCCGGGGTTCATCAGTCGTGGAAATCGCTCTGGGTCCCCAAAACACTGACTAATAGTGCATGAAACGTACAAGAATCGGCCAAATATGTGAGTGTTGATGACCGACATGTAAACGCACCCCGGGGTTCGTCAATCATGGAAATGACTCCGGGACCCCAAAACAGAGTAATAGTCCAAGAAACGGGTCAGAATCGGCCGAAACTGTGATTGTTGATGACCGACACGTAAGCACACCTTGGGGTTCAACAACTATGGAAATCGCTTCGGGACCCCAAAACGGTGAATAATAGTCCACAAAACGGGTCAGAATTGGACAAAACTGTGAGTGTTGACGACGGACACATAAACGCACCCCGGGGTTCATCAATCGTGGAAATCGCTTTGGGTCCCCAAAACGCTGAGTAATAGTGCATGAAACCGCGAGTAATAGTCCATGAAACGAGAATCGCTTTGGGAACCCAAAACGGTGAGTAATAGTCCATGAAACGGGCAAGAAACGGCCGAAACCGCGAGTGTTGATGATTGACACGTAAGCGCACCTTCGAGTTCGATAACCATGGAAATCACTCGGGGACCCCGAAATGGTGAGTAATAGTGCATGAAGCGGGCCAGAATCGGCCAAAACTGCGAGTGTTAATGATCAACACGTAAACACACCTTGGGTTTCAACAACTATGGAAATCGCTTCGGGACCCGAAAATGATGAGTAATAGTCGACGAAACGGGTCAGAATTGGACAAAACTGTGAGTGTTGACAACTGACACATAAACGCACCCCGGTTTCATCAATCGTGGAAATCGCTCTAGGTCCCCAAAACGGCGAGTAATAGTCCATGAAACGGACAAGAATCGGCCAAATATGGGAGTGTTGATGATTGACACGTAAACGCACCCCGAGGTTCGTCAATCGTGGAAATGACTCCGGGACCCCAAAATAGAGTAATAATCCAAGAAACGGGCCAGAATCAGCCCGAACTGTGATTGTTGATGACCGACACATAAGCGCACCTTGGAGTTCGACAACCATGGAAATCGCTTTGGGGCCCAAAAATGGTGAGTAATAGTCCATGACACGGGCCAGAATCGCTAAAAACTGCAAGTGTTGATGAC
>NW_025282571.1:0-1183 GCF_018294505.1 Triticum aestivum
GCGGAGGGAGGACGGCGAGGTAGGCGGCGCTCGGCTCGGCGTCGCGTGGCCTGGCTGAGCTGAGGTAGAGGCGGTCGTTGTCTCCTCTGGCTCGGGGGGCAACGGCGTGGGGGCGACGGCGCGGGGGCAAAGTTAGGTCGAGTGGGGGGGTCGCGGATCTGGCGAGGGAGGGAGAGAGGCCAGAGGGGAATAGGTGGAGGGAAGCTTTCTAATGGCGCACCACACGCCGGTGCGCCATAAGTACGATTGTTCTAATGGCGCACCACCCCTCGGTGCGCCATTAGAATTTTGTTTTAATCTAGCCCAGTAGCCATATCTACAGCCCAACCCTATCTACAACAGAACCCACCCACTAGCCCGACTGGTCAGCACGCAGCACACACACCAGGAGGTCCTGGGTTCGATTCCCAGGATCCCCAATATTTTTTTATGCATTTTAAATGGTGTTTTTTATATTTATTTGTGTTTAAATATGTTCAAACTTGTTTAAATCATAACAGAAATAATTTTTATGCATTTTAAATGCTGTTTTTTTATATTTATTTGTGTTTAAATATGTTCAAACTTGTTTAAATTATAACAGTAATGTTTTTTATAAAAATAGTAAAAAAAATTTAAAAAATATGTTCAAAAAGTGCGGGTGCGGGGGGCCGGGTGCGGGGGAGGGTTGCGATGGGTGGAGCTAGCGGGGGAGGGTGCGGGTGCGATCGAGATGGAGGGGGATCGAGATCGAGATGGAGGGGGAATCGAGATCAAGTGTCCTCATGAATTCAAAAAGTGCCCATGAAATTTAAAAATATTCATGATATCAAAAAGTGCCCATGAAATACAATCGAGAAATGAAGACTACGATTTAAATACAATCGGTCTTAGCTAGCTATCTGTTCACAATCTTCTTGCCCTTCTTTTTCGCAAACAGAGTTCTTCTGTGGAACGGACGTCCTTTAGGTAGGGTGGTCCTGCTTCTTCTTGTGGTGTGTGCTGCTACTTCATCGTCGTCGTCATGTTCGATCTTCGGGTCGCCGTACTTGTCGAAGTCTTGCTCATTGGCTACTCCATCCATTCCGATGATCTTCCTTTTGCCTCTCCTCACGACAACACGACTGGGCTTTGGCGGGTCGGTAATGAAGAAGCATTGGTCCACTTGGGAAGCCAGTACCCATGGCTCATTTTTCGCGGTGAC
>NW_025282572.1:0-1183 GCF_018294505.1 Triticum aestivum
CTGCTTTCGGCCGCGTACGCAACGTGCAGGTGTGCTATGGGCGATGGGCCCAGACCCCTGTGCGCTTAGGTTTAGACCGGCGTGCTGGCCTCTCTGTTGAGCCTAGGTGGGGCTGCGACGTGTTGATCTTCCGAGGCCGGGCATGACCCAGGAAAGTGTGTCCGGCCAAATGGGATCGAGCGTGTTGGGTTATGTGGTGCACCCCTGCAGGGAAGTTAATCTATTCGAATAGCCGTGATCTTCGGTAACAGGACGACTTGGAGTTGTACCTTGACCTTATGACAACTAGAACCGGATACTTAATAAAACACACCCTTCCAAGTTCCACAGACAACCCGGTGATCGCTTTTCCGCAGGGCGACGAGGAGAGGATCGCCGGGTAGGATTATGCTATGCGATGCGACTGGAGATGCGCTTGGAGATGCTACCTGGATATGCTACTTGGAGATGCTACTTGGAGGACTTCAATCTACTCTCTTATACTTGATGCAAGACGGAGGCTGCCAGAAGCGTAGTCTTCGACAGGATTAGCTATCCCCCTCTTATTCTGGCATTCTGCAGTTCAGTCCACTGATATGGCCCTTTACACATATACCCATGCATATGTAGTGTAGTTCCTTGCTTGCGAGTACTTTGGATGAGTACTCACGGTTGCTTTCTCCCCCCTTTTTCCCCTTTCCTTTCTTTCTGGTTGTCACAACCAGAGGCTAGAGTCCAGGAGCCAGACGCCACCGTCGACGACGACCCCTACTACACTGGAGGTGCCTACTACTACGTGCTGCCCGCTGATGACGACCTGGAGTAGTTTAGGAGGATCCCAGGCAGGAGGCCTGCGCCTCTTTCGATCTGTATCCCAGTTTGTGCTAGCCTTCTTAAGGCAAACTTGTTTAACTTATGTCTGTACTCAGATATTGTTGCTTCCGCTGACTCGTCTATGATCGAGCACTTGTATTCGAGCCCTCGAGGCCCCTGGCTTGTATTATGATGCTTGTATGACTTATTTTATTTGTAGAGTTGTGTTGTGATATCTTCCCGTGAGTCCCTGATCTTGATCGTACACATTTGCGTGCATGATTAGTGTACGATTGAATCGGGGGCGTCACAAGTTGGTATCAGAGCCGACTGCCTGTAGGAATCCCCCTTTCACACTTCTTGGCCGAAGTCGAGTCTAGACATTGCAAAA
>NW_025282573.1:0-1183 GCF_018294505.1 Triticum aestivum
GATGATATCATGCCAACTTTCAACCTTTTCAGAGTTCATTTGAAATGCTTTTCAATTTTAGGGTCTTATAGCTCAAAATAATTAGTAAATGCATGAAAAATAACAAATGAAGTCAGAAAGGATTGAAAAATGATGATGTGGCTTTGAATGGTGCATTTTGAACACACAAAAAGTCAGGAGTTCAAATAGGGTTTAAAAAATGAAATCCCTTTGTAACAGACGAGTTTCCGGATGAAATCCTGATACTTTTAAAGAGATTGTCCATTTTGTAGACGAAGTGCATCTAGTTTTTGCCGTAACCCTCTCAACTTTCTTGCACATGCTATGTGGATGAAATGATGATATCATGCCAACTCTCAACCTTTTCAGACTTCATTTGAAATGCTTTTCAATTTTAGGGTCTTATAGCTCAAAATAATTAGTAAATGCATGAAAAATAACAAATGAAGTCAGAAAGGATTGAAAAATGATGATTTGGCTTTGAATGGTGCATTTTGAACACACAAAAAGTCAGGAGTTCAAATAAGGTTTAAAAAATGAAATCCCTTTGTAACAGACGAGTTTCCGGATGAAATCCTGATACTTTGAAAGAGATTGTCCGTTTTGTACACGAAGTGCATCCAGTTTTTGCCGTAACCCTCTCAACTTTCTTGCACATGCTATGTGGATGAAATGATGATATCATGCCAACTTTCAACCTTTTCAGAGAACATTTGAAATGCTTTTCAATTTTAGGGTCTTATAGCTCAAAATAATTAGTAAATGCTTGAACAATTACAAATGAAGTCAGAAAGGATTGAAAAATGATGATGTGCCTTTGAATGGTGCATTTTGAACGCACAAAAAGTCAGGAGTTCAAATAAGGTTAAAAAAATGAAATCCCTTTGTAACAGACGAGTTTCCGGATGAAATCCTGATACTTTGAAAGAGATTGTCCGTTTTGTAGACGAAGTGCATCCATTTTTTGCCGTAACCCTCTCAACTTTCTTGCACATGCTATGTGGATGAAATGATGATATCATGCCAACTTTCAACCTTTTCAGAGTTCATTTGAAATGCTTCTCAATTTTAGGGTCTTATAGCTCAAAATAATTAGTAAATGCATGAAAAATAACAAATGAAGTCAGAAAGGATTGAAAAATGATGATGTGGCTTTGAATGGTGCATTTTGAACACACAAAAA
>NW_025282574.1:0-1183 GCF_018294505.1 Triticum aestivum
AAGACTATGGGTCTCAAGGAAGAATTTGACTAGTCTGCACCTCCTACGAAGAAATTCAAGAGGGTCAAAATTCCTCCACTGGTGGCCAGCTCCTATTCTTCATCGCGTGACACTGATGAGTATGAAGATTTGGAAGACACTGCGGCAGGCCCAGCTACAACAAACAACCTCGACAACGCTGGCGCTCCTCCATCGACTTGAAATTCTTCAGGGGCGTTAGTCCTCAGTTTCAATCCTTTTGGTCATTTGATGACAAAGGGGGGGAAACCTGAGTTAGTCTTCAAGCGGGTCTATATTAAGGGTATTTTTTAAGTTACAACTCTCGTTCTTCTAAAACTTTTATTTGGATCGAGTTGTAATCTTAAACCCGATGGTGCGCTGATACTTTTGTTGCATTATGCTTTGCATGCTTATTCCTCGTTAATGACATTGCACGCATGTTGAATCTCATCAGGCACCATATTTCATCATGCATTTCAAATTCTTTATATTATATATCAAATGCGTGTATGAATTACAAGATATAGGGGGAGATCTCCATGATTCAACTCTTCAAATGTCCATTGCCTCAAAAGCAAATTCCTCACTATGCACATCTTCAGGGGGAGTTCTTCTATATCTTGTAATCAAATTCCTCAATATCAGTGTATACACTTCATATGTTTATCCCCGTTGAAAACTTAACCTATGTTGTCATCAATCACCAAAAAGGGGGAGATTGTAAGTGCATCTAGTGCCCCTTAGTGATTTTGGTGTATTGAAGACTTATAGGTTAAGGGACTAATGCGTTTGTGAGTGTACACAGGTCTATAAGTCTATGAGGAGTTTGATATTTACAGAGAAAGTCGACCCCTAAAAATGAAGTTCTTCAACTAAAGACTTTGATATTCTGAAGACTTTCTGAAGACTTTGAAAGTGAAGAAATTGGTGTGACCTTGAAGACTTGGTATTCATTTGTGGAACATGAAGCGTGAAGACTTTTGTTTTCGTAGTTTCATTTTCTCTTTCTTGAGTCATAGGAAACACCGTACTGTTAAAGGCGGTCGAGGAAATACTAAGGAAAAATTTCCATGTGATGCTCAACTCAAAATCCTACACCTACCAATCCCTTCGAGTGAAGCCTTTGGAAATCTCATACAGTTTAGTCACTTTCTTCAGTGACAGAGACAAAGTTCTTCTGGTC
>NW_025282575.1:0-1183 GCF_018294505.1 Triticum aestivum
GCACAATTGGTTTGCGGCCATTAACAACTCGGATTCTGACCTTGGCTCAAATGGTGTGTTATTTCGAGAGATAAAAGCTTTAGCTTTCCTGAACTTTAGTTCTTTTCATATTTCTCATTGCCCACGGGCTTGTATTTAGGTGGCAGAAGCTCTTGCGCTGTTTGGGTCGAAGATGGTTCACGGACCTCAAGCCGTATGGCCGGGGATGTTCCTACTTTTGCCCAGTCTTTGGTTACCGGCGATATTGCTCGGCACCTTGGTTAATGGTATGGATATATCAAAATAATAATAATTAGCCCAGCCTTCTGCTGATAAAACAGAGCATGCACACACCTGGTGGCCCCCCTCCGTTTCAGGGGTCCCGATGGCCACACCCTTCCCCCTTTCAGGTCAGTGCTTAAAATCAAGAAGATATGGGTCTTATATCTGGACTCAGAATCGCAAAACGTAAAATACGGCGGTTAGTTTCAATTTGTTGATGGACTCATTGAAAAGGTCATGTCAGGCAAGGAGATCATGGAAGCATCTAGGGCGCCTAATGTATTTGACATGCCCGGTTCGCCGTACCTTCGTTTTGACCGCAAATATTCTGGGGTCTGGCAGGCCCTGATGGAGTGTGTTCTCCGTGGTAATGAGCTATGGTACGCGGTCGATCCAGGTGGTGACACGTTCAAGAAGGGCGGTGTGGAGAATCGCAAGGATCGGCAAGTAGCGACAACGCTTTATTCGGTGATGCCGATGGATGTCCTCCAACACCTGATCGCCAAAGTGGTGGCAAAGGAGGCATGTGATACGTTGAAGCTCTTGTTCGAGCGGCCCACCCATGTGAAACAAGCTAATCTCTAAGGTACTATGAGATTTTGGTCATGGGCGAGGATGAGTATGTGGATGCGTTCACTTCACGTGTAGTTATTCTCGCCAATTACATATGTGCGCTTGGAGAGGACGCCATAGATTCCTCGGTTGTCCATTGGTTCTTGCACGCGTCCCCTTGCCAATATCTGTAAATTGTCACGGCGATTGAGCATTGCCTCTAGGGACGGATCCAGCAGGGGGTGAGTTGGGGCCATGACTCCCTCTATTGTGTAACAAATTCTTAAACTATCCCTCGGTAGTATGTGGACTTATGAATTTGACCACTAAATTCTTATGTATGGCCTCCCTCAATGCTTTAGATGTTTCA
>NW_025282576.1:0-1183 GCF_018294505.1 Triticum aestivum
GAATTATGCTCAAGTGTAGTTATCGAACCTGAGACCTCAAGTTTGATGAGCAAATAACCAGCTACACAACCCTCCCGTTATGTTCAACGAGAGGAAAATAACCTTTTATATATTCCTGCATTCTTGTGACAAGCATGCCGTGTTTTTTGTGTGTGTGGGAGTCATTGGGATTTAAATCATAATTGTGTCATGTGGCTTTGGTGGTAAGACTATCCACAGTGGTGCAGAAATAATGCAGCCTTAGTCACGTTACCTGTCTCCATGTAGTACGTTGGGTCCCACCAGTCAGAGGGTGAAACAAAAAAATTAATAAGAAAAATTAAAAGCGCCAGCGGTGTATCTTACCTCACACATCTCGCTACTGCTCAGGAACACTGTCCAATTGATCCCTCTGTTCGCTCACGTACTATTTTAAGTGAATCCTTATTATAACATGCACACAATTTTGGGCACTTGTATTCAACCTAAGTCAGTGTGCTACCATATCTCGTACGACTCCCTCCGTCTAGGTGTAATAAGTCACGTTAGAAGGTGCAGCAGGACCAAGGTGCAAGCAGATTGGAGGAGAAGGAGAAACTTGACTGGTCATTCCTCCAATCAAAGCCCTGATTTCTGTCTCTAAGCGCAACAATCAATCCAAACAACTAAGAGATGCATTTTCTCTTCTTGTACGTACTCCATTTGTATCTCACTTCATGTGGCTTCGCACTCGCACAATTTTCCTATTCTATGAACCTGTGTGTGCGTGTGCGTGTGCGTGTGTGTGTTTAACAGCATGTGTGTGTTAGAGAGAGCGACAGATCGACCTACTCCTACAGAGAGATGGCGTGTAGTGTACGATTTTAGCCGCGAGAGTCGATGCATCCTCTCGTTTCCGGGCGTCCGGTAGGGACAGGCGGACAGCTGCCACGCCCGCTCCTGACCAGCCTGGCCCACCCAAAGCCCCTCCATCGCCCGCACGCGCTTCCGCCTGAAACGGTCAGCGCCGCTCCAAAGAATCGGTGCCGCATTCATGCCCGGGCAGAGCGGACACGACCTCTCACTGGCGCCTGTGTTGAAGGGAGAAGCGGATTCAAGAGTGATGGTTGCTTCGTCCGTCCAACTTACTGCTGGGTCTATGTGATTTGACGGCTCATTGGTCATTATTACTGAGGTGGTAGGACTGCTGGATGTCCCACGCTTT
>NW_025282577.1:0-1183 GCF_018294505.1 Triticum aestivum
GTGCCGCCCTTGAGGCTCAACACCACGACGCCGCCGTGGGCGGCATAGTAGACACAGCCGGCCCTGAGCCCCGGGTGCTCCCTTGTCGACACACACAACGAACCCTTCGTCCCGACGAACAGCGCTGCGTCGCTAATGTCGTCCGTCTCCTTCCACTCCTTGGCGCCCGCGCCGAGGACCTGACCTTGAAGGACAATGGTGTCCGCCAACCCGTGGTCTCCTTGGTCTTGAGCACGACCATCAGCCGTCCGCCCGGCGTCACCACGAGGTACTTGCTGTAATCAATCAATTGTAGGTCAAACAATCAATTTTAATTTGCTCTGCTTTGTGTTTATAGGTTTTTCAAAGTTGTCATGGTTTCAGAGAACTAAATTTGCCATCTCAAAAAATAAAGGAAAAGGTCCAATAGATGGATTAAGATGGGCACCTGATAATGTGGGAGCTAAGATGGACTGGACTCCCCCACCGACTAGTTTTTTAAAGATTAATGTTGACGCAAGCTTTGTAGAGAGCATTAGAGAAGCAAGTGTGGGTGTGGTGGTTAGGAATGCGGCTGGGGAAGTCATTGTCTCTTCTTGGGACTTCATTGGATCGTGTCAGAGTGTGGAGGAAGCAGAACTATAAGGGCATGCGTTACTGGTCTATACATAGGTATATCTCCGCACAATCCTATTATTTTAGAGACTGATTGTGCATTTGTTGTGGCGACTCTTGCAATAGAGAACCTTGACAGGTCAACGTTGGTTGATTTGAAGAAGGAAGCACTGAGCTTATCTAAGCTGATAAATAGCTTTCAAATGGCTAAAATTAGTCGATCCGCCAATGTGGTGGCTCATCTAATAGCAAAATTTAGTCTTGACAATAGATCCGATAGTATTCTTGTTAATGATGTACCGCCCTGTGTGGTGAATTTTGTATCGAACGATTGTAAGTATCGCGATGATTAATTAATGTAGGTGGTGTTCAATTTTTTTTGCCATCTCAAGTAAATTTTTCCATGCCCTTAATTTAGTGTCTTTGTTGTTGCTGCTGTAATCAATCAATCATTTTTCATCTGCTATGCTTGTGTCTTCTCCAAGGTACATTACTGATTCCAAAGTTGCCATGGTTTCAGAGAACTAAATTTGCCATCTCACCAAAATTTGCCATGTGTTTTAGAGAACTAAATCCCTATGAAAAAAAA
>NW_025282578.1:0-1183 GCF_018294505.1 Triticum aestivum
GATACACAACCATCACCAAACAATGTGCAACAATATGATGCATGCATGAAACATAGCAATATGAGTGTGTTGGGCTAATGCAACTAAGACCAGAAGGGTTTGAACCAATTTGAATCAAAGATTCAAATTTCAAACTCAAACATGGCCTTTTAAAGTGCTTTTCCTTGTTCTGCATTAAACATCAGGTTAACTTGTTTAATCATGCATGAAAATAGTACAGATGGATATATTGGATTTTTCTGATCATTTTTCATATATAATTTGTCTGATTTGGAGTTACAGAATAAAAGTTATGAATTTTTGAAGTTTAAACTATATTCTGGAATTTCCTATATTAGATTAATTCCAGAAAATCAATTATTGCGTCAGCCTGACGTCAGTGTGACGTCAGCAGGTCAACGGAACACGTCCGGGTCAAACCTGACAGTGGGTCCCGCGTGTCAGTGTGATTAGATTAATTAAAGTTTAATTAAAACTAAACCTGTTTAATTAACAGGGCTGGGCCCCACCTGTCATTGACTCAGGGGAGTCAACCAAGGCCCACCCGTGGTCAAACCCGGGTCGGCTGCACCGGCGTTTAGCCGCCGGCGAGCCCGACGCGGCGGCGGAAGTGGTTTTGGCCGTTTCGGCCACCAAATGGGTCGCGGAGACCACCGGAGTGGAGCTGAGGACGAGCCGCAGCTCTTGGTGGAGTCCGTTGGGGTCGGGGTGGCCGGAGTTGGCGCGGGCGACGACTTTGGCGGCCACCGGGGTTCGGCCGAAGACGAACTTGACGCTAGAGGGGTCGGTGAGGCTCGGGGAGTGGCTAGCTAGGTGCTAAGTGACATGGTGAGCATGATGGACACCAGTTTGTGGCCGGAGGGTGACCGGGAGCACGTCGGCGACGAGATCCACGGCAGTGGGTGCGGTTGAGCTCCGGGAGGTCGCTACACGGCTCGGGAGCAAGAACGGAAGGGAGGGGAAGATGGCTAAGCTCACAGTGAGTGCGACGAAGCCCTTGGTGTGGCCGGAGATGAACCGGAGCGACGACGGCGTTGAAGGGGATCTCCGGCGACGGCGGACTCGGGCGAGGTCGGTGCGGTGGACTCGGGCGTTGCGAGCGCTCGGGGCTCGGCTGCTCGATGAAGTGGACAGCGGCGGAGCTCCTGGACACGATGAGAGGACGCACGGGTGGCGGGGAGCA
>NW_025282579.1:0-1183 GCF_018294505.1 Triticum aestivum
TTTCTCAACTCAGGCGTTGCTTCTCGGATCCTATCCGTGGAGTGGACCACGAAACGCTTGATCTCCAAGATGATCTTACATATCGAGAGTACCCCATTCGTATCCTCGATCAAGCCGAACGTACCACGCGACGTCATAATATCAAGTTTCTCAAGGTTCAATGGTCGCACCATTCTGAGGATGAAGCAACTTGGGAAAGGGAGGATCGTCTTCGACTCGAGTATCCCGCCTTCTTCCCGGAGGAACCCAAATCTCGGGACGAGATTCTTTTGAGTGGGGGTGAGTTGTCACATCCTAGTTAGCCATGCATTAGAGTGTTGCATCATGTTTACTCCTTCATCAGAAACTTGAAATGGGGATCTGTGAAACCCTCAGAATCATTTTGAAAATGACCCAAATAAAAATTTCTCCAAAAGGATCCAAGAAAATGCTCATGTTGCTCTCTGAAAATATTGGACAGAGATAAAAATCAAACCAATATTTTTAGTGGCTCATTGACATTTATTTTGGGCATTTGGAATTAATGCATAAGTATTTGCATTGGAAATATATTAATTATATATATTAATATATGCCCAAATATTATGCCATTTATAAAAGAGCTCTGGAATAATATATATAGCTCCTGCAAAAATTGGCATAAGTTAAATAAATGATTTAATATATTTTTTAAATCAAAACAAATGCCAGAAATTAGAAAACAGAAAAATATATAACAGGAGGAGCTTACCTGGGCTCCTCCACTGTGCGGCCCAGCCAGCTGGCCGGCCCAGCCAGCAGCCGGCCCAGCCCACCACTGCAGCCCTCCGTCGTCTTCCTCCCCTCGCCCCGAAGCTGCTGCGTGCTCGCACGCGCACGGCCGCGCGGCCACCTCCTGCTTGCCGACGAGCTCCTGGCCGCGTGGACGACTCCCGCAGGCCGTCCCGATCCCCCCTGCTCTCTCTCACTCTCTCCCGGCTCTTCCCTCCTCTTCCTCGCTCTCTCTCTCACACGGCCGAACACCACCGTCGCCGCCGTTCGCCGTAGCAGCCATCTCCGGCCACCCCTCGCTCCCCCGACTAGCTCAGAAGCTCCGCCACGACCCCCTCTTCCTCCCCACCGCTCCACAGCTCCCCGGAAGCCCTGCATCGCCGCCACGTCGCCGTTCCCCTCTTCGGGCTCCGACCATCGTCGCCGTCGAATT
>NW_025282580.1:0-1183 GCF_018294505.1 Triticum aestivum
TTAAGGTCGGCTTCAATGAAACAACCCACCATGTACTCCTACATGGCCTCTCATCGATACCTTTACCAAATCGTGTTCACCACACCACTCTCATTACCGACATAATCATTTCACTCTAGCCCATCACCCAGATGAACCAGACCTGACACGACTCTAAGCATAGCAGGCATAGCAAGGTAGGAACAACACATACATATGGCTCAATCAACTCCTACACATGCTAGTGGGTTTCATCTAGTTACTGTGGCAATGACAGGTCATGCAGAGGAAATGGGTTCAACTACCGTAGCACACAGCAGTTTGAATCGCGTTGTCTTAATGCAGTAAAAGAGAGCAGGAGCGAGAACATGGGATTGTATCGATATGATCAAATGGTTGGTTGCTTGCCTGATGGTTCGTTGCACGGATACGGTTCTTCGTTAGGGTAATCACGGTACTCCTCGGGAACAGATCCTGTCGCAAAGGACACCGATACACAAGCATTACCAAACAATATGCAACAATATGATGCATGCATGAAACATGGCAATATGAGTGTGTTGGGCTAATGCAACTAAAACCAGAAGGGTTTGAGCAAATTTGAATCAAAGATTCAAATTTCAAATTCAAATATGGATTTTTAAAGTGCTTTTCCTTGTTCTGGTTAAAACATCAATTTAACTTGTTTGATCATGCATGAAAATAGTACAGATGGATAGATTGGATTTTTCTGATCATTTTTCATATATAATTTGTCCAATTTGGAGTTACAGAATAAAAGTTATGAATTTTTGAAGTTTAATTACTATTCTGGAATTTCCTGATTAAATTTAAATCCAGAAATATAATTATTGCGCCAGCATGACGTCGGCATGACGTCAGTGGTCAACTGTGGCTGGTTGAAGTCAAACCTGACGTGTGGGGGCCACACGTCAGTGACAGGGGGGGTTAAACAGATTTAAATTAATCCTAATTACTAATTAGTGGCGCTGGGGCCCACTGTCAGTGTCAGGGGGGGTTGACTAACAGTAGTTAGCGCTAACCTAACCACCTGGCCGACAGGGCCCACGCGTCAGTGACCCTGGGGGGTCAAACCCCAGGTCGGTCAAGTCAAACCCCACCGGCGACATGACGCCGGCGAGATCCGAGACGGCGGCGAGAGTGCTTTTTGCCATTCCGGCGACCAAATGGACGGCGGAAGGCA